>NC_061509.1:185099342-185146054 GCF_022539505.1 Lolium rigidum
GAAGACGACCATCTAGCTACTGCTATGGACCCATAGTCCAGGGGTGAACTACTCACACATCGATCCGGAGGTGATCATGGCGATGAAGAGACCTCCGGGAGATGATTCCCCTCTCCGGCAGGGTGCCGGAGGCGATCTCCGGAATCCCCGAGATGGGATTGGCGGCGGCGGCGTCTCTGTAAGGTTTTCCGTATCGTGGCTCTCGGTACTGGGGGTTTCGCGACGGAGGCTTTAAGTAGGCGGAAGGGCAGGTCAAGGGGCGTCACGAGGGGCCCACACACCAGGGCCGCGCGGCCAGGGCCCAGGCCGCGCCGCCCTGTTGTGTCGCCACCTCGTGGCCCCACTTCGTCTCTCCCTCGGACTTCTGGAAGCTTCGTGCAAAAATAGGACCCTGGGCGTTGATTTCGTCCAATTCCGAGAATATTTCCTTACTAGGATTTCTGAAACCAAAAACAGCAGAAAACAGCAGTTGGCTCTTCGGCATCTCGTCAATAGGTTAGTGCCGGAAAATGCATAATAATGACATATAATGTGTATAAAACATGTGAGTATCATCATAAAAGTAGCATGGAACATAAGAAATTATAGATACGTTTGGGACGTATCACGCGCCAACCTGTGGTGTGGGCCCCTCCTTGTCCCACTAACTCATCTCTTCCTCCCATTCTACTCTCTCTCCCGAAAAAACTCGTACTCACTTTCTCTCACTCGCGTTTCTGGTCAAGAGCTCAAGATTTCTCGATCTCTTTGCTCAGCCCATATTTTTGTCTGAAATTTGGCACATTTGCTCTCTGATATGTGACTCCTATGAATCCAAATAGAATTTTGTTTGGTTGAGTATATCTTGAATATTTTGCTGCTGTACGTAACATGTTTAGTGAGCTTGCATGTTTGTTCTAAGTTGTAAAAATTAGTTTTGATGCATGTTTAGTACTCTACCAAGTTCCTATAATAGTTTCCCTCATTTATATATCTCCAAATCAACTTTTATAATGTTTGTTGAAAATTTCAGAAAAAGAAGATGGATAGTTATAACTTTGGAGAAGTGTTCGAAAGAGAGACAACAAGCACGGGGACGCCCTCAAGGGCATCCACTCGGATTAGACGATCCTATAATGAGGATGTCATCGCACCGAGCTTCGAAGTTGAAGAGGATAATGGAGTCCCTAATGCTTCATCCTTTCCATGTTATGACTTTTTGCGCAATGCAGGGCTGCTCGATGATTTCTTGGTCCTCATCAATAATGTGGGCTTAACCACCTATATGGAAGATGAGAGGGATCAATACTACATGCTAACTAAAATCTTTGTTGAGAGCTTTCAGTTCAACAACAAACACTACCAACCATCAGTTACATTCAGGATTTATGATAATCCTATTACTATGAAGTTGAAGGATTTTTGTACTGCATTGGATATTGCCCCTGTAATTACAGCGAAGAAGATTGAGAAGAGTCCCAAAGCTTTGGCGGAGCTCTATCGAGAAGTCACCAATGATGACAGCCGCACCATTCAGCGCGGCAAGATAAGAAACATTCAACTCCCTGCCATTAGATATTTCGCTTACTATCTTGCTACTAGCATTCTTGGTAGGGAGAACACTAGCAACATTTCTAGCTATCATCTTGCTTTCTTAGTTGCTGCACTTACTGGAAAAATACCTTATCATCTTGGTGCTCTTGTTGCCCGTTGTTTGTCCGCTAAGGGGCCTATTTTTGGAGGAATTGTTGCCTCACGTATTTTGGCATATCTAGATCTTCCTCTTGACTCTACTGATGTGAAATTAACTCCTATAAGGCTTGATATTGCTGCTATGAAGAGTCATCAATTTGTTACAACTGACTCTAGTTTAGATAATATTGTCTATAAAATGTTGTTTATTGACGGGGATGAGAGGGAAATCCCTTTGCCGCAAACAGTTTTGTTCGATATTCACAGGAAACCGTGGTCGCGCTCTAAGGAGGAGGTGGATGAGCAGCTGAGGATACACGGCTTCCACCAGCAGCATGACTCCGAGGACGCCGAGCCCTCCTACGGGTACACCGCCACGTATCCTGGTGCGTCTTCCAGCACATACCCGGAACAGGATCCATCTTCGTCGTACTACGGAGGTGCCACTTAATGGGCACCATGAGATTGATCTCCACTTAGGCCAAAAGTCTAAGCTTGGGGGGGAGGTATACCGGCATCACTCATTCATTGCATATTATAATTGCTGGATACTTGTACATACTTGTTTAGCTTCTTAAAGTGGTTTTCTAATAAGAGGGAGATGATATTTGGGGAGGTGCTCATTGAAAACAGATTTTGGACTGATACCAAAAAAATTCTCAAAAACAGCCAGAACGTCATTTTGCGAAGCCAATTTTTGTGCATGTTCCCCAGGTTGTTATCTAACTTTCTTTAGTTGAACACTTTTCGAGCTGAGCAGCGAAGAATTTCTTAAAAATCGATTACTGTACTGCTGTTAAGTTTGACGAATTTCTGCTGCTTTGTGTTTATGTGACTCTTTTAGTTTTCATTTTTCTTGTTTTTGTTTTGTTTCTTTCCTAAAATATAAAAAGATCAAAAATATTTCTGTTGTTTCTCTTTACCATTTGTTTATTTTGGTTTCTTGTTCCTATTTTTCTTTATTTGCTATCGTTGGTTTGCTATAAGAAAATCCAAAAAGATTTTGCTTTGTTTGCTTATTTCCTTTTGTTCTTGTTTCCAATCCGAAAACACCAAAAATATTTGCTGTTCTTCTTTGGTTTTGTAAAGTTCATTATGGAATTCAGTGGTCTTCGGTGGTTGGAGCTTGGCTTTCATTTCATATTATTCAAGCTACACAAGTGAAAGGCAATAATAACGATCTACGACAATTCGACTGTGGTGAGAGGCTGGTATGAACTCTATTTGTTTTCATTTTTGTACATATACTCATCCATGTGAGCATGCTTAGTTGGTTCATGTGAGGTATATGTCATTTAAGAAAGTCTAGTAGTTCATGATCTCTCATGTTTAGCTCCAATTTATTAATATGAGTAGCATGTCATAAATATTTGCTTGCGTTGTTTTATTCATAGATAGGTATGACATTGTGGTATCCTCCTCTGAATAATTCACTTGAATCAACTTGGCACATGCTCACGCATGCATATGACTGAACAAAAGTCAATTAAGCCTCGATGATTTACTTTGCCTCAGAGTTCTTGTATCACTTTTATGCCTCTGTTAATTTATTTTTTCGCGAGCATGATTATGACAGTTATTGGTCTCTTGATTGTCGCTTCCCAGTCTATTGCTAGCCTTCACTTTTACTGAGCGGGAACGCTGCTCGTGCTTCCAAACCCCTGAAAACCAAGTTATTCCAAAGTGTCCACCATAAATACCTATGCATGGCATTTCAAACCATTCCAAGTAAATTCTCATGTGCTACCTTTAAAACCTTCAAAATACTTCTCAATTTGTGTCGATGTTTTATAGCTCATGAGGAAGTATGTGGTGTTTATCTTTCAATCTTGTCATTTACTCCTGACAGACTTTCATAATGGACTAGTGGCACATCCGCTTATCCAATAATTTTGCAAAAGAGCTGGCAACGGGGTTCCCAACCCCAATTAATCAACTTTCATTAATAATTCTCTTCACATGTTTTGCCCTGATTTATCAGTAAGCAACTTAAATTGCAAATAGACACTCCTCCATGGTATGTGATTGATGGAAGGCACCAGAGGATTCAGTTAGCCATGGATTGTGTAAGCAAATGTTGGGGGGAGTGTCATCCATAATGAAACTAAAATATATGTGTAAACAAAAGAGAAGAGGGATGATTTACCTTGCTGGTAGAGATAACGTCCTTCATGGGAGCCGCTCTTGAAAGTATGGTTGAAGAGGTAGTTAGAGTACCCACTATCATTCATTGACAACAACAAACACCTCTCAAAATAATTTTACTCCTGTTTTACAAATGAAAAGCTCTAGCACATGTTAATCCCTGCTTCCCTCTGCGAAGGGTCAATCTTTTACTTTTACATTGAGTCTCCATCCTTTCTTTGAGCACTTTCTTGAGAGCACGACTGTCATTCTTAGTGTAATATGCTTGTCCCAAAATGTGATTAACTGTGGTATAACTTTGATGCTTTTATCTTTGATAATCTCTACTTACAGTCTTCCCATGAACTTCAAAGGTGCCCGAGCATTTATGTTTTGTTGTACAAATACGGGCAAGCGAGATACCACTTTATCATATCCTTCTATGAACATTGCAATCTTGCTGATAGACATGATTCATGATGCTTATTATTAATTTGTTGGTACCTTTTCCATGATCGACATAGCTATTAGATGAATTTATTTGCATGTACCTTATTATGAATTGCCTAAGTACTTGTCCATATCATGAGAATATTTACATCATATGAACAAATGTGTTCGTGAAAGTTCTTTTATCGCACTCGCTTGTTAATCGAATTGCTTGAGGACAAGCAATAAGCTAAGCTTGGGGGAGTTGATACGTCCAAAACGTATCTACTTTCCCGAACACTTT
Organism: Lolium rigidum; assembly: GCF_022539505.1. NCBI lineage: Eukaryota > Viridiplantae > Streptophyta > Magnoliopsida > Poales > Poaceae > Lolium > Lolium rigidum. The sequence goes on from NC_061509.1 coordinate 185,103,871, forward strand.
TGCTATTGTTTTGCCTCTAATTTGTGTATTTTGGATACAACTAACACGGACTAACGCTGTTTTCAGCAGAATTGCCCTTGTGTCTCGTTGAAAATTCAACTTTCAGGAAAATCCCCGGAATTAATGTCGAAGGGCCTATTTTCCCAGAAGACTCATGGAGCCAGAAGGGCAGGCCAGGGGGAGGCCCACGGCCTCCAGACCATAGGCCGGCGCGGCCTAGGAGGGGGGCGCGCCGCCTTATGGTGGCGACGCCTAGTGCAGCCCCAGGTGCCCCCCTCTGGACTACTTAAGCTATTCGACCTAAAAACTCACGGGGGGTTAGATGAAATCGCCAGAAGACATCCAGAACACCGCGGCCATCGCGGAACTCCGTCTCGGGACCAGAAACTCCGTTCTGGCACTCCGCCGAGACGGGGAATTGGAGGAGATCATCGCCATCATCACCACCGACGCCTCTCCATCGACCAGCCATGTTTCCCCCATCCATGTGTGAGTAATTCCCCCGCTGTAGGCTGAAGGGGATGGTAGGGATTGGATGAGATTGGTCATGTAATAGCATAAGATTGTTAGGGCATAGTGCCTAGTGTCCGTAATTGGTACTTTTATGATATTGTTGCAACTTGTTATGCTTAATGCTTGTCACTAGGGCCCGAGTGCCATGATCTCAGATCTGAACATGTTATCAATTCATGATGATATTCATTGCTTTATGATCTTACATGCAAGTTGTATACACATGTTGCTGTCCGGAACCCGAGGCCCCAGAAAGTGACAGAAATTGGGACAACCGAAGGGGAAGGCGGTGATATGAGGATCACATGTGTTCACGGAGTGTTAATGCTTTGCTCCGGTGCTCTATTAAAAGGAGTACCTTAATTTCCAGTTGATTCCCTAGAGGCCCGGCTACCACCGGCTGGTAGGACAAAAGATGTTGTGCAAGTTTCTCATTGCGAGCACGTACGACTAAATATGGAACACATGCCTATGGATTGATTAGTACTTGGATACCGTTTTATTACTATCTGCAAATGCCCTACATTGATTGTTACATGAGTTTCTCTCATCCATGCAACGCCCGTTCATCCATCCCTGTGCCTCCAGTATTTTAATCCTGCTGTTTACTATAATCACTACTGCTGTCTTTGTTACACTGCGGCTGATATTTCACTACTGCTACCGCTATAAAACTATTGCTACTCGATAAACTCTTGCGAGCAAGTCTGTTTCCAGTGCAGCTGAATTGACAACTCCGCTGTTAAGGCTTACAAATATTCTTTGGCTCCCCTTGTGTCGAATCAATAAATTGGGTTTTACTTCCCTCGAAGACTGTTGCGATCCCCTATACTTGTGGGTCATCAAGGTGATCTACACTTCCTTCCATACAGAGCTTCAAATGGTGCCATCTTGATGCTGCTTTGATAATTGTTGTAAGAAAACTCTGCTAGTGGTAAGTGTTCATCCCATGATCCTCCGAAATCTAGGGCACAAGTACCTAAGCATATCTTCCAGTATCTGGTTTGTCCTCTCCGTTTGTCCTCCCGTCTGAGGATGATAGGCGGTGCTATAGTCTAACTTGGATCCTAATGCTTCGTGAAGTTATTTCCAGAATGCTGATGTAAACACAGATCCTCGATCCGATACAATGTTCTTGGGAACTCCATGTTTACTCACAATCTCTTTGATGTAAAGATCTATAAGTTTCTTACCTTTGTCTTGTTGATTTACTGCTAATAAATTAAATAGACAACCATTTTTCTATATGTTTGATTGTTAACTAAACCATTATGTGCTGGGTGAGTTGGACTAGGCTAACTGTGGATCAATCCTTGCTGGATCCTTTGATTTGCCAAAGTGGTGATAAAATTGGCCTGACAAAGTCTTCCCTTGGGTTAATCTCTTCTAGCTTAAACCCTATTTTGCCAGCATCAACTGGTTCACACCAAATGATGGTGCACATAGGGTATTCCTACCCTTTGGCTTGTGTGTGATGCATATGTGAATATTATGAGCAAAACTGATGCTTGCTCATGGATTTTGATTATACCTCACTCCAGCTCTTAGAAAATGGTGTTGGTGTAGGGGTTTTGCTTCTGGATGGTTGTTTGTGCTTGCCCTGCTCCTCCTGGCTTGCTGGTGATGATCTATTTCATCAATCCTTGGTCAACAACAAGCAGTTCTTGGTGGAACTGTTTCTGGTAGCTTTGGCTACTGTGGTGTTCTTCCTGTTCTATGTGTTCTTGTTGTTCTTTTAGCTCTTACCTTGATCAAGTTATGTCGATGAGCAGCTAGGGTTTGGCTTGAAAAGATTTTATACCCCTTCTTTGGTTGCTCCTATGGTCGACAACAATCTGCTGTGTGAGTGGTGACTCTTCCTTGGTGGTGTGTGCTGTTGCACATGCACTCTGCCTTGTGAGCTGCCTGTGTGTTCCATGTTGGAACTTGTGTGTGTGAGGATCAGCTCGGCTGGCTTGGTGTTATCCTTCCAAATTCTCATTTTCTTGACTAACTTGCCAAGTGGCTTTGCCACTTGGCTTAATGGTTATTTCTGTTTTCTGTTTGTGAATGCAGGGATCAAGAAGATGATCTAGGATCTCCCATCTCATGTTGATCAAGAAATTCATGAAGATCATGTAGTGTAGTGTAGCTAGTTCCTATTCTTTGTAAATTTCCTTTTCTTTTTCATTTATTAAATTTCTGAAATGTGTGTTGTAATATTTAATTCATATGAATATTGTATATGACAATGTAAATTGTTTGTGATGATCAATAAAGCTCAAATTTCTCTAATGAGCTTTTCATAATTATCTGTGTTCTTTTTATATTTATATTGCCATTTATACTTATTTGAATTATTAAATGCTTCAATAAACAATTATTTGAATTATGAATTAACTTAGTGTGGTTTGAGGTTGAATTTCAACTCAAACTTGTTTAGATTCAATCATGTAACTTAAGTTAAGAGATGCAATGTTTCCCTCTCTTCTCGAAACCCTAATTTTAGAAAATTCATGTCCAAGTTTATCGCACTCTCGAAACCCTAATCATATCTGGTGTCGAGAGAGAAACTTGTCCCCTCTAAGATGCATTTTTAAATAAAGCGCCAAATTTCCCTAGATTTTATGATGCAATGCACAACCTTTTCTAAAATCTACCCCGCAATCGTCTCGAATACTGAGATATTACACTATGTTTGCTAGTCTGCATGTGGTCAAGTTGGCTAGTGCATTTGTGGTGATGCTTTCCTTATTTGAAGTCGCTTAGAAATTGCCTAATAACCTAACAATCCAAAAAAAAATATGCTTAGGCAATTTTCACCGTGTGGCTTTACCATTGCGCTCAAGTCAAACCCTTTTATAAGGTCTCATTTTATGATGGAAACAAAAACCATATTGTGGCTCACTACTATGGGTGTGCACTAGGTAGTGGTTGGTGCTCCAAGAAGTCCACTTTCTCCTCACGAGGATAAAGCGTCCAGGGAGGTCACTGTTCTATTTGTGGATGTCGTCCTCCGTGTACTGGGGGACAAGTTGGTGGATGCCTATCTTCATATACGAGGCATAAAGGAATTATGGGACGTGTTGGACGCTAACTTTGGCGCAACTGATGCCGGAGGTGAATTGTACGCTACGGAGCTATTCAATGATTATATAATGGTTGAAAACCGATATGTAGTGAATATGACCATGAGCTATAGATCATGGCAAAGGAACTTATCTCCTCAAGTGTGTGCTACTGGACAAGTTTTTCACGGGTTGCATTGTCGCTAGGATTTCTCCTTGGTGGAGAAACTTTGCCACTTCCCTAAATCATCAGATGTAGGAGCAAGGAAAAAATAGCTGGCTATAGCTTCGCTATAGCACCGCTATAGCTTCTCAGACATCCTTCCGCGACGCTAAGCCTGTTTTTTCCGCTATAGGCACTACGTCCGCTAAAGCGCCGCTAATTACTGCTAAATAGTGTAGCCGCTAGAGGAGCTATAGCGCCGCTAACATAATTGTCCCATGCCACTAGGATTTGAAGCCCAATACATGTATTCGTTGGGCTGCTGCGCCAAGGACATGACGCCTTGGCTTGGGAGTCACGCGCTGAATCGAGACGACCGACCACGTCCAAAACCCAGGCTGGATTGTTTCTACACCTTTTTCATTTACTCTTTGTTCGACGCTGAATTGTTTTAGCTATCAGACATTATAATCGCCAAAAATAATTTGTATATAGAAGCTTGATTGTCTGTTCAAACACTAGAATTGTTACGTCTTTCCTTCCTGTTACCTACTTTCCTGCCTATTCAATTCCATTTCATTCCATCCCATGTAATTTTTTTAGAAATAAGGATTGTAGATATATAAAATTGGCATATCTAGCTTTGGTCCGTAGCACATTATAAGCAATGCAATAATCATGAAGACAAAGCAAAATATTATTTCCCATGATATGTATGCTGCAATTTTTTTTTGTTTCTATGAAATATATTGCATTTATAGAGCAAACCGCTAAATGGTTTAGCTTCCGCTATAGCACCGATATAGCTTCAATAGCTTCTGGACGAGGTGTCCGCTAAATCAAATAGCCCGCAATTTTTTTCCTTGTAGGAGTTCTCGGTTGAGAATATCAGTGGTTCTTTGGATGTCGAAGAGAAGGGAACGGTAAAAGACAAACACACTAGTGGAACCGAGAATCGTTATGCTGCCAACATTGTGCAGAAAAATGTCCACAAGTCCAAGAGAAAGGGAAATGCCTCACAGACTACCAACCTTAAGAAGAAGGGGCAAACAGAGAAGAAATAATGTTGTTGAGTGTGCGGAGAGACTGTCCACTGGTTAATCATTGTTCGCAATGCAAGGGGAAGAAGGTTCAGGCTGGACAAAATTCCAGTTCTGTCAACATGTTCATTGGCAAGACAAAGGAAAGAACTTCTGGGTACGGTAATTTGGCACCTAATGCTCTTTCAGTGTTTCAGCCCACGGAATGGTGGATTGATATGGTTGCTAATGTTCATGTGACTGTTAACATCTCCATGTTTACCTCTTATCATGACGATGTTCCTCTATGATGATGTGTAATAGCTCATGCTACTATTCTTCACTACAAAAAAATGTTGTTATCCACCACGGCAATTTTTTGTCGGTTAAGGGGTGTTTTTCGTGGTTAAAGAGTCTAAGGCGACGAAACAAGTTATGTGGTGCATATCACGTCACCTAAAGATCCACCATGGATTTCCCAATCGACGATTCTTTGTCGACGAAAAAGTCGAACCGTGGCAAAAGAGTTCGGGGGAGACCGTTAACTACGGACGTCATGCTAACTGACATGTGGCAGACGTTGTTAACTGGTTGAATACCCATGGTAGATGACATGCCCACACAAGGCCTGGTACGCCTTAAGCTGGCTGGCCCAATGAAAAAGACTGGACCAACCCAATCAGGTATTGGACCGACTAACTTGGTTTGACTAGTCAACTAAATAAAGGGGCCGGCCCATTAAGCGCACAAGCAGGTCGAATGTCTTGCCTTGATCATTCAAATTTTTAAATCGATCGGCCCATTTAGGATATCTTAGGTGGGCATACACCTTAAATTGTACGGCATGTCGTGTATCTATGGATCGGTTAAGATGAGTAGGCCGACTCAGTAATGATGGTTTGAGATAACATGATGACCCATTAGTTAAGTGAGCCATCCAAATTACCAAACTGGGCCAGCCCTCGTGGCCAAATGGGTCTGTAAGCAATTCTAAACAGTGCATTTGGACCCGTCCGTAAAACCTCGCTGGGCCCACTTTTAATATGAGTATTTTAGCTCGATTAGGCTTTTTACGTCAGCCCACTAAGCCGGTGACATGCCAATTTATTAGCTGCACGTCCCATCATTAGCCAACAAACAGCTGGGCCTTACTGTTACGTCATATACTGTTCAAACATGTGGGCTACAATATATCAGAGTATTAATTTTGATTCAACCTATTATAACTAGTAAAATTTTCCCATATTAAGTAGTCCATTTAAATCATCAGTCCTAATAATATGTAACACAATATAATATACTAGAAGGTTACATACCTTAAATTTAAAAGCACTCAAATTACAATAACGGGAAAAATCTCAAACATTACAACAACTAGAAACAACTCAAATATTGGAAACAACTCAAATATTAGAAGCCATACAAATGGGATTGATGGGAAACATGCATCAACAGATATGTTTAAACTACATTTCTTCTATGTACACTTCACCGGAGTAAAAGTAACACATGGCTTACCATTAGAGCTGCTGAGTAGATTATTAAATATTTGGTTAGCCCAAGCTTGCCTATTTTTTAATTCTTGTATCTCATTGAGTGAAAAATGATTTTCGCATCTCTTTCCTTTGTTTGCTATTCAATTATAACAATTGACTGGTGTGCAAAAGCATCCATTATTTGTGCTAGAATGGTTGGAATAGCAGACATCGTGGGCCTATCAGATGAATTGGCATTGTTACTGTTACGACGTGGAAAGACCTGGACACATGTTGTAGATGCCCTGCAATATGCCTTCCTTGCTTTATTCCTAGGCTGAAACCAAGACATAATAAGTTACGGAAGCATACAAGTAGAGAAAACAACCATATTCATTGCCAAATATTTTCAACATGCATATATGACATAATATAACAAAACAAGCTATCAACCCCACTGTAGACCAACCAGTTGGCAAACATAAATAAAATAAATCAAGCAACTAGACATTCAATTTAGATGCATCAGCATCCCAAATTTAAGTATGCTCGTCCTCGAGCTTAAAGTGATAACTAAATGGTCTTTGTATTTTTTTGTCAATATATGCACAGTATTTAATTCATGCCCATTTCTATTAAAAGTATAATGGTTCATTGATAAGTAAACGACAACAAGCAATCATCATATGAAGTACAAAAAACATAAACTTCAAGTATGCATAAGAGAAAATGCATCTTGCATAATAGTAAATGAACAAGTACTATTGATAATTAAGTAAACTTGTATGCAAGATATAAATAATTCATAAGCAAGCTTATGCATTCAAAATTGTTCCTAACAATTTTTTTCATGGAATAGATCTTTTAAGAAACTTCGTTTTTTTACTTAGGAAAAAGTAGAAAGTAAGCAGGAATTAAACATGGGTAAGACATCTATATTCCAAATATTTATACTCGAGGGTATGCTTAAGATCATAGTTCATCATAGTGTTCAGTTTCATTGCCCCTATCATAAGCATCTTTAATGGATTCTATAGCCCTTTTATGACCCATGTGTTATAAGTTAAACATAACATATCAAGAGTAGAGTTTGAAGTTAATCTTCAGAGTATCTATTGCCTCTTTGTACGAGTAGCTACACCTCGTTCACACCATCATGTCTATAGCAATGGCTATCCATACTCCAATGACAATAAACTCGGTTTAATATGTTCTTAGATTAGAAGGTCCACCACGTAAGTGTGGCTTAAGTTAACGGTCTAAACACAATGTCAAACTCAACTAGACAAATGACATATGCAACATATCTCATAAATCGTTTTACTATTTTTTTTCATAATTATAATACCACCCTTGATTGGGTTTTACCCTCGTCTTTTATAACTTATTTTATTATTACAAGGGTTGTTGTGTGCATGTCAAGTTCGTGGTCACCCCACAACTACTTCTCCATGCCAAGCATAGAAAAAAATATAAAATATTTGGAATCTAAATAAAATAGCCCATGTGAAATATAATTGGAATGGAATTTAAAGCCATATATAGGTAGATAGGGTGGACTCACTGGAATAGCTTGGCTCAAGGTGATAAAGTGCTTTATGAAATATGTTGCATCCCTTCGACTTTATTTTATAGCATCCAAACTTACAGTTAAACTTATTCTAGTAGCTAAATGGCACACACTAGTCACATCTTTAGTGGTGGTATTTTGTTAAAAACCAAGATTGATAAACAAAACTAAAACTAGATAAAGACACTCCAATTTTTGGTGAAAATCATATGTTACTCAAAAAACAAAGTATAAAGGTGTGCAAACTGAGAGTGCGATAGGTTCAGTGGGGTGCTTTAGAAATCCCCAAGCTTATGGTTTTCACCATTCTTTGATAGATCCTTGTTTTTGTTTCTCCATCCCTATCAAAAAGAACTTCGACACAAAACTTTCTCCCACTTCTTTTTTGGGGGTGACATTAGTGGCATAAAAATAATATTCAAACTCCTATCAAAACTTCAAATAAATTAGAATCCCAAATGTTCAAAGAGTTGCTTAAGTGGCCAACATTCAAAGTATTTCAAAAGACTCAAAACTAATCAAAAGGAAACTCAAGGAAACCACTTTGCATCAAAAGACAAAATGTTGGGCATGCTGCAAGGTGTACTGCTCGTCTTAACCATGGAAGCTCTAGCTCCGCGATATGTTGTTTCTCTCGCGGTGGACAAAGACTATAATTAGGCACTCTTTGAGGTAGACTCTGCTGAATTGGTGTGTATCTCGAAGGATAACGAAAAGATCGGACAATTATTTCCCCAATCCTATATGATGTTCATAAGCTAGGTTTTTCTTTTGAATCTTTTAATTTAGTTGACCACACAGCAAACCATTCGGCTCGCAATTACGCTAAATTTGCATGCAATAATGTGGTGTCTAATGTTTGGGTCTGGCCTGAGTCATCAGTGTTTAGAACACAACCTCTTGGCTTATCGTAACTCTATGTCTTTGAATTAATAAAGCTCACAAGTTCTCACAAAAAAAGCTAGTGCTAGAAGTACCTAATCGAAAATTCAAAACATCACAACTCGATGAATTCGAAAAAAAGAAACTCAACAAGTAAATCACCTAGATCTTAGCCATTGCAAATGAAATGGGAAAAATATATAACCAGCAATTAAAAGCTGAGATTGATGTACAGAAGTTCAATTCAGAGGGATAGACAATTAATATTCCCAACAATTGCTCTGTTTCAGATGCATATGCACGAACATTACAAAGAGATTTTACGGTTCTTCTCTACTTGTACAATCTGCCAAAATTGCTCTCTCGCTTTTACAGTTGATCAACGCCGAGGGTCACAGATGAGCGACTGGGCGCATAGCATGCAGGCATTCGGCCAAGTTCGTGGCGTCGTACCCCGTGAGCTCCTGCATATCCGTGCTCCACGCCGCTACGTCCCGCGCAGAGCTCGCCAGGAAGATTGCAGACGACGCCACGACGGACGGCAGGTACCCGAGACACGCGTAGTTGCGCAGCGACTCGTCGGTGAGGCGATGCGCCATTCGCTGGATCTTCAGCTCCTCCTCTCCGTGTGCGTGCTTGGTGAAGCGGCTGACGAAGGTGTGCGCCGTGGGGCCGCCGAGCTGGTACCCGAGCGCCAACACCATGCGGCGCTCCACGTCGAGCACCTCCTCCCTCGTGGCGGACCCGCCGACGTACCAGGAGATCTTGTCGGGGTCCAGCTTCGCCAAGGTTCGCTGGCCGTCCTCGTACTTGGCGGACACGAAGATGGCCACGGCGCCCAGGAGGCGGAGCTCGTGGTCGGTATGCTTCCTCATGGCTCGCACTGACAGGAACCGGTCGACGTAGGCCACGGCGTGGTGGAGCGTGCCGTCGACGAGGTCGTGCTCCCGGACGAACTCGTCCATCCATTCGATCATGCGGGCGCGGTCCGACGGGCTCACCCAGTCCTGCTGCACCGTCTTCAGGTAGTCCGGCCGCGGCCGCTCCTCGGGGCTCCGCTCCGTCCTCCGGAGGTTGGCGTCGATGTCGTCTTCGTAGTCGGAGCACACCCGCCGGCGCTTCGTACTGGAGGGCTTCTCGTTCTCGGAGACGGCTGTGGATACGGGCGGCGGCGCCGCGCGCTTTGGGAGCTTCGGCGGCACGGGGATCTCGCAGGGCGGTGGCGGGAGCACCTTGCTGCAAGGACGGGAGAAGCCGGGAGGCGGAGGTAGAACACGGGCGGGCACGTCGTCGACGGGCAGCTGATCGCAGAAGAATCCGATGCTGGGGGGCGGGGTTCGAAGACGGGCGGCGGGCAAGTCGACGACGGGCTTCCCAGCGCAGGAGAATACGAAGCCAGGGGGCGGAGGTCAAAGACGGGCGGACAAGTCGGCGACGGGCTGGCGAGCGCAGGAGAACCCGAAACCGGGCGGCGGAGGGCGAGCAAAGGCCCAGGGATCCATGGCGTGCTGCATCATCGTCGCGCGCCGATCGAGAGCTAGGGATGGTAGATGGATTCTTTCCTGCTGGTGTGTCGTGGGTTCGAGGAGGTAGGGAGAGATGGTCGATGCGGCTCTCCCTGCAACGCTATATATCCTCCGGCGGCGAATCCGACTTGTGTTCGTGGAGTGAGATTGGCGGTACCAGGATCCGGAAGCGCGTGCCGGTCTCTTTTCCGTGGCGCTAACGGGATCTCTCCACAGTCCCGAAACCGGGAACGATTCGAACTAGCCACGACGCGTTTTGTGCTTCACCCAAGTAGAGGGCAATTTTAGGAATAGAGGAGAGAGAAAAACATAATCGTGCTAACAACTTTTCATTCGGGGAACTCTTTGTATTCATAATGTGTAGGGCCATAGCCAAGCTCTCCATATTCAGAATGACCCCAGCTTATGCAAGAGTCATCTGCGCCAAGAGTATGGTGCATGCTACCAGAAGCCATACAGCGGATGTTCCAACCGCTGAAACAAAGAAGTGATCATTTCAAAAATATAAGCAAAGGATAATAATATTCTAACAGTAGAATAGCTAAACTGAAGCGTAGCTATCTATGGAACTGTTCATCACTATGGTATTCACAGTTTGCAAGGAACCTTAAATCTGCAACTGGCTTTGGATACATCCACTCATCACCTGAATTCTTCAGTTTTCCCCACATGTAAAGCTGCCCGCGACCTAATAATCAAACCAAACGACAAACAATTAATAAAAAGAATTGTAGTTCTATATATTGCAGCACAATCAACAGTTCAACACCAGTCTGATTGACAGAGGAGCATGGCGGTGACGCAAGGGAGAACGAAGCAGAGAGTCGGTTGCGGGTGAGGTGCGGGTGAGGCTGAGGGTGAGGGTTAGGCCGTCCCAACTAGGGAGTGCGGGTTGACGAGAGAGAAAATACGAGGTTTTTGCAAAACCTCCTTTCCGACTCTTTTTTTTTCGAATCAGAGGGAGTATGTTTTTACACGATAGGTGCAGATATATACGTCCAGACTAAGTGAGTGAGAAGATAAGGAGTCATCGCGCACTCCTCCTCCGCTCGTCTCACCACGCACGCTCTCGCGTGAAATCGAGTTCGAACCCGGTTTATGAAAGGCTTTTTCTTTTCTTGGTGCGCCTACTAGGTGTGTACGTGTTTGTTCCTCCGTATCGTGTTGGTTCAGGTTGGCTAAGTGCCTCTTGCGTTGGGTCCTTCGAAACCCCTTTCGCTAAGATCATGCATCGAGAGACGGACGATAAGGTTTTTGGGGAGTGTCTCGGCGCAACTTCTCGTTGTCGTTCTTCATCGTCAGCCTACATCTGATCGAACCGGCAGGCTTCGGCAACACAATAGGCGACATCAACAATGGAGATATTGTGGTGGTGGCCTTCCGCCCTGGCCCGATCGTATGTGTTCTTACTTTTAGCAATACCAGTACATATTCTACTTGCATATCAGCTTGTTGTGTTTGCTAGTATGCAGGTGGTGTGTGCTGATGCTTTCCTTATTTGAACTCACTCAAAATCGCCTAATAACTTAACAATCTAAAAATATTATATGTTTAGGTAATTTTCATCGTCATGCTTTGTTGTTGCCCTCAAACCAAGCGCTTTTATGGGGTCTCATTTTATGATGGCAAACAAAACCCATCTTGTGCCTCACTGCTATGGGTGTGTACTAGGTAGCGGTTAGTGCTCCAAGAGGTCCACTTTCTCCTGATGAGGATAAAGCATCCAGGCTGTTCTATTCGTGGCCGTCGTCCTCCGTGTGCTGGGGGACAAGTTGGTGGATGCCTATCCTCTTATAGGAGACATAAAGGAATTATGGGACGTGTTGGATGCTAACTTTGGTGCAACTGATGCCGAAGGTGAATTGTACGCTATGAAGCTGTTCAATGATTATATAATGGCTGAAAACCGAAATGTATTGAACAGGCTCATGAGCTACAGATCATGTCAAAGGAACTTGATCTCCTCAAGTGTGGGCTACTGGTCAAGTTTTTGAGGGTTTGCATTGTCGCTAAGATTTCTCCTTCATGGAGGAACTTTGCCACTTCCCTAAATCATCAAATGTAGGAGTTCTCGGTTGAGAACATCAGTGGATCTTTGGATGTTGGAGAGAAAGCGAGGTCAAAGGACAAACACACCAGTGGACCGAGAATCGTTCTGTGCCAACATGGTGCAGAAAAATGCCACAAGTCCAACGGAAAGGGCAATGCCTCACATACTACCAACTTTAAGAAGAAGGGGAAAACGAAGAAGAAAGAACATTGTTGAGTGTGCGGAGAGACTAGCCACTGGCTACATGTGGTGATATTTTATTAAAAAATAAAATTGCTAAACAAAACAAAAACTACATAAAGGCACTCCAATTTTTTTCGAAAATCATATGTTGCTAAAAAAATATAAAGATGTGCAAACTGAGAGTGCGATATGTCCAGTGGGGTGCCTTAGAAATTCCCAAGCTTGTGGTTTTCATCATTCTTTGATAGCTCCTTGTTTTTCTTCCTCCATCCCTATCAAAAAACTTCAACACAAAATTTTCTCCCATTTCATTTTTGGGGGTGACAATAGTGGCATAAAAATAATATTCAAACTCCTATCAAAACTTCAAATAAATTAGAATCTCAAATGTTCAAAGAGTTGCTTAAGTGGCCAACATTCAAAGTATTTCAAAAGACTCAAAAATAATCAAAAAAAGAAACTCAAGGAAACCACTTTTGCATCAAAAGGCGAAAAGTTGGGCATGCTACAAGGTGTACTGGGGACTCTCTGATCTTCTTAACCATGGAAGCTCTAGCTCCGCGAGATGTTGTTTCTCTCGCGGTGGACAAAGACTATAATTGGGCACTCTTTGAGGTAGAATGTGCTAAGGTGGTGTGTATCTCGAAGGAGAACGAAAAGATCGGTCAGTTATTTTGCCAATCCTATATGATGTTCATGTGCTAGGTTTTTCTTTTGAATCTTTTAGTTTAGTCCACCGCACAGCAAATCATTCAGCTTGCAATTACGCTAAATTTGCATGTAATAATGTGGTGTCTAATGTTTGGGTCTAGGCTGAATCATCATTGTTTAAAACACAACCTCTTGGCAATAAAGAGTTCCGCTACGCCGTCGCCACTAGAAACCCCGATTCGGGACCATAAACTCCGTTCTGGCACCCTACCGGGACGGGGAGTTGAAGGAGATCATCGTCATCGCCATCACCGACGCCTCTCCATCAACCATCCATGATTCCCCCATCCATGTGTGAGTAATTCCCCGTTGTAGGTTGTAGGGGATGGTAGGGATTGGATGAGATTGTTCATGTAATAGCTATAAAGTTGTTATGGGCATAGTGCCTAGTATCCGTTGTTAGTATTTTTGACATTATTGCAACTTGGTGTGCTTAATTCTTGTCACATTGGGCCCGAGTGCCATGATCTCAGATCTGAACATGTTATTGATTCATGAGGATAATTATTGTTTTTTGATCATATCTGCAAGTTGTATACACATATCGTTTTTCGGAGCCCTAGGCTCCAAAGTGACAACAATTGGGATAACCGGAGGGGATGGCTACGATGTGAGGATCACATGTGTTCACGGAGTGTTAATGTTTTGCTCTGGTACTCTATTAAAAGGAGTACCTTAATTACCAGTAGTTTCCCTTGAGGTCCCGCTGCAACGGGCTGGTAGGACAAAAGATGTCGTGCAAGTTTCTCCTTGCGAGCATGTACGACTAAATAGGAACACACGCCTATGATTACTTTTTACTAGGATGCTTTTATTATTATACTTGCAATGCACATGTCTTGCTTATTGTATGAACTCTCTTATCCATGCAGCGACTGTTAATCTATCCCTGTGCCTACAATATTTTAATCCTGGTGTCTACTGCAATCATCGCTACTACTGTTTTTATTTCATTACTGATGCTACTTCGCTACTACTACTGCTATAAACTGTTACTACTGATAAACTATTGCGAGCAAGTCTATTTTCAGGTGGATCTGAATTGACAACTCAGTTGTTAAAGCTTATAAATATTCTTTGGCTCCCCTTGTGTCGAATCAATAAATTTGGGTTTTACTTTTCTCGAAGACTGTTGCGATCTTCCGTACTTGTGGGTCATCAAATACCACCCTTGATTGGAGGGGTTTTACCCTCATCTTTTATAACTCATTTTGTTATTACAAGGGTGGTTGTCTGCATGTCAAGTTCGTGGTCACCCCACAACTACTTTTCGATGCTAAGCATAGACAAAAGTATAAAATATTTGGAATCTAAATAAAATATCCCATGTAAAATATACTTGGAATGGAATTTAAAGATATATATAGGTAGATATGGTGAACTTACTGGAATAACTTGCTCAAGGTAATAAAGTGCTTTATGAGATATGTTACATCCCTTCGCCTTTATTTGATAGCATCCAAACTTACAATTAAATTTTATCCTAGTAGCTAAATGACAAACACTAGTCACATCTACGTGTGGTGGTATTTTATTAAAAAGCAAGATTGCTAAAAAAACTAAAGCAAGATTAAAAAACGCTCCAAATTTTTGCGAAAATCATATGTTGCTCAAAAAATAAAGTATAAAGGTGTGCAAATTGAGAGTGTGATAGGTCGAGTGGGTGCCTTAGGAATTCCCAAGCTTATGATTTTTACCATTCTTTGATAGCTCCTTGTTTTTGTTCCTCCATCCCTATCAAAAAACTTCAACACAAAACTTTCTCCCACCTCTTTTTCGTGGGGTGACATTAGTGGCATAAAGATAATATTCAAGCTTTTATAAAAAATTCAAATAAATTAGAATCTCAAATGTTCAAAGAGTTGCTTAAGTGGCCAACATTCAAAATATTTCAGAAGACTAAAAAATAATCAAAAATAAACTCAAGGAAACCACTTTTGCATCAAAAGACAAAAATTTGGGCATGCTGCAAGGTGTACTCGGGAATCTCTAATCCTCTTAACCATAGAAGCACTAGCTCCGCGAGAAATTGTTTCTCTCGCGGTGGACAAGGACTATAATTGGGCACTCTTTGAGGTAGACTATGCTGAGTTGGTGTGTATCTCGAAGGAGAACGAAAAGATCAGTCAATTATTTTGCCGATCTTATATGATGTTCATGAGCTATGTTTTTCTTTTGAATCATCTAGTTTAGTCCACCGCACAACAAACCATTCGGCTCGCAATTACGCTAAATTTTCTTGCAATAATGTGGTGTCTAATGTTTTGGTCTCGGCTGAGTCATAAAACATTTTACTAACATTTTCTATTTTTCTTGTATTTTCCATAATGAAAATGCCATCCTTGATTGGAGGGCTTTTTCCCTCAACTTTTACAACTCATTTTACTATTACAAGGGTCGTTGTGCCTGTCAAGTTCGTGGTCACCCCACAACTATTTCTCCATGCCAAGCATAGACAACAATATAAAATATTTGGAATCTAAATAAAGTAGCTCATGCGAAATATACTTGGAATGGAATTTAAAGCCATGTATATAGGTAGATATGGTGGACTCACTCTCACTGGAATAACTTGGCTCACGGTAGTAAAATGCTTTATGAGATATGTTGCATCCCTTCACCTTATTTCATAGCATCCAAACTTAAATTATATTTATTCTAGTAGTGAAATGATAAACACTAAGCACATCTAGAGGTGGTGGTATTTTATTAAAATGCAAGATTGCTGAACAAAACTAAAAATTAAAACTAGATAAAGATGCTCTAAGTTTTTGCGAAAATCATGTGTTACTCAAAAAACATAGTATACATGTGCGCAAACTGAGAGTGTGATAGGTCTAGTACTGGGGTAGACTGTGCTGAGTTGGTGTGTATCTTGAAGGAGGAACGCAAAGATCGGTCAATTATTTCGCCGATCCTATATGATATTTATGAGCTTGGTTTTTGTTTTGAATCTTTTAGTTTAGTCCGCCGCACAGCAATCCATTCGACGCTAAATTTGCATGCAATAATGAGGTGTCTAATGTTTGTGTCTAGGCTGAGTCATCAGTATTTAGAACACAACCTCTTGCCTTATTGTAACCCTATGTCTTTGAATCAATCAGCTCACAAGTTCTCACGAAAAAAAGAGCTACTAGAAGTTCCTACTCGAAAATTCAAAACGTCACAACTCGATGAATATGGAAAAAAGAAACTGAACGAGTAAATCACCTAGATCTTAGCCATTGCAAATGAAATGGGAAAAATATATAACCAGCAATAAAAGCTGAGATTGATGTACAGCAGTTCAATTCACAGGGAGGGACAATATTCCCAACAATTGCTCTGTTTCAGATGCATATGCATGAACATTATGAAGAGATTCTACGGTTCTTCTACACTTGACGATCTGCCAAAATTGCTCTCTGGGTTTTATAGTTGATCAACACCAAGGGTCACAGATCGATGAGCGACTGGGGCACTGGGCGCATAGCATGCAGGCATCCGGCCAAGTTCGTGACGTCGTACCCCGTGAGCTCCTGCATCTCCGAGCTCCACGCCGGTACGTCCGGCAGGTTGTTGAGCAGCGCAGACCTCGCCAGGAAGATTGCAGACGACGCCACGACGGATGGCAGGTGCCCGAGGCAGGCGTAGTTGCGCAGGGACTCGTCGGCGAGCCGATGCGCCATTCGCTGGATCTTCAGCTCCTCCTCTCCTTGTGCGTGCTTGGTGAAGCGGCTGACGAAGGTGTGCGCCGTGGGGCCGCCGAGCTGGTACCCGAGCGCCACCACCATGCGGCGTTCCATGTCGAGCACCTCCTCCCTCGTGGCGGACCCGCCGACGTACCAGGAGATCTTGTCGGGGTCCAGCTTCGCCAAGGTGCGGTGGCCGTCCTCGTACTTAGCGGACACGAAGATGGCCACGGCGCCCAGGAGGCGGAGCTCGTGGTCGGTATGCTTCCTCATGGCTCGCACCGACAGGACCCGGTCGACGTAGGCCACGCCGTGGTGGAGCGTGCCGTCGACGAGGTCGTGGTTCCGGACGAAGTCGTCCATCCAGTCGATCATGCGGGCGCGGTCCGACGGGCTCACCCGGTCCTGCTGCACCGTCTTCAGGTAGTCCGGCCGCGGCCGCTCCTCGGGGCTCCGCTCCGTCCGCCGCAGGTTGGCTTCGATGTCGTCTTCGTAGTCAGAGCACACCCGCCGGCGCTTCGTAGTGGAGGGCTTCTCGTTCTCGGAGACGGCTGTGAATACCGGCGGCGGCGCCCCGCGCTTTGGGAGCTTCGGCGGCACGGGGATCTCGCTGGGCGATGGCGGGAGCACCTTGTTGCAAGGACGGGAGAAGCCGGGAGGCGGAGGTAGAACACAGGCGGGCACGTCGTCGACGGACAGCTGATCGCAGAAGAATCCGATGCTGGGGGGCGGGGTTCGAAGACGGGCGACGGGCTGCCGAGCGTAGGAGAATTCGAAGCCGGGGGGCGGAGGTCGACGACGGGCGGGCAAGTCGGCGACGAGCTGCCGAGCGTAGGAGAATTCGAAACCGGGGGGCGGAGGTCGACGACGTGCGGGCAAGTCGGCGACGGGCTGCCGAGCGAAGGAGAATTCGAAGCCGGGGGGCGGAGGTCGACGACGTGCGGGCAAGTCGGCGACGGGCTGCCGAGCGTAGGAGAATCCGAAGCCGGGCGGCGGAGGGCGAGCAAAGGCCCAGGGATTCACGGCGCGCTGCATCATCGTCGCCGATCGAGGGATGAAAGGTGGATTCTTTCCTGCTTGTGCTGGTCACACGGTGTGATCAGGGAAGGGCAGGGGTTGTGAGTTTGTGACTCTTGTGCTGTTGTGCAGCACCCATGGCGCACGCTTGGCGTCGGTCGGCTGATATGCGCCCCCAAATCGGTCGTATCAGCATCGTTTAATGTAAATCGTGCCGTTCAGGAACTAATGTGTATTAGATGTTGTTGCATGCAGGTGGAGCCCGCCACTGAGCTTGTGTCTGGGGTCTTGCATTCATGCGTGTGGATGTCGTGTACGCATCTTTGCTCACATGGTGGAGCCCATCCAAAAATCTACTATGGTCATTGATTGCTGGTACTTATGCTCCGTATCATTTTAGTTCACATATTTGTTGAAAAGTTACAAATTCCAAAATAATAAAAATTATACTATTACAACAAACAAAAAATTCGCCACATTTTAAAAAATGAGGTTATACAACAATAATTTTCCCGCAGATTGATTTACAACAAAAATCACCAACTATTTTTACAAAAATCGAGACCATTTACAATAAAAAAAATGACAACGAACTTTGTTTTGCTATGGATTAATAAACAACATAAATCACCATCTATTACAACAAAAAATGCAAAATATTACAACAAATAATAGATTAGTAGATTATTATCAACAATAATCAACAACAAAAATAAAATAATAATGTTGGTTGTTTACAACAATATTCAACCATAATTTCTACAAATATATTGTCTTTTTACAACAATAGTACACAACAAATTCGAGCTAACTCTACAAATCAGAAATTATCATCCAAAAATTACAAGTGAATGGACATGGCAAAAATAATAATTGGAGTTTTCTATGTAATCCATGCATAGGCTAACTAGCAGCAGCCTAGCTAGCGGCTGACACACGGCTAGGAGCATATGCATGCAAGGAGAGCTATCGTCCAGGAAGAAATGTCACAACAAGTACGCGTACGGGCAGAGAGTGGGCTCCACCCACGTTGAGAAGAATCGAAAGCATTCAAAGGATCTACCGCAGTCGAACCAAGGAAAAAATGGACGAGGCGTTGCACATGGGTGGGCTCGCGCGGGGGAAGCACGTGACAGGGCGACCGATCTTTTCCGTCTAATCGGTCGATGGATCACAAGTGTTTTCCTTCGCAAAATGAATAGAAAGATCTATGCGACAGTCCGAGTTCGCGTCGGCCTTTTCTACTTCAACTAACCGACCTACTGTAACGCGTCGTGATCACGCGACTAAAGCCTTGATATATGCTATTTGTTGAAATCTAAATGAATCCGTAATGCAATTACAGACCAAGATTAAGCGTAACTAGCAAACTGCTCTTGCCGTTGCTACGACTTTTCTAATAATTTTACTTTTACATGTAGACACAATGCCATATCCATATGCACTTATCTTTCTAACATGCATTTCACATGGTGCTTTACTTGTGTGACATTGTTTTCCTTTTGCTTTAACTATATCCCCATTCTTTATTGTTAGGCTAGTAAGACATTTAGTCGGTTAGAGCATCTCCACCGGTGGCCCCCAAATAGGCGCCGGCAGGGGCGCCGGCAATGCCGTATGAGGGCGCCGGTAGAGCATCCTCTATTTGGGGATGTTGCTCCCACACCGACGTCCCCCATACGCCAGCCTCGATAGGATTTGAAACTTAAATTAAAATGATATTTTTTAAACGATATTCATACGAAATTCGAACGAAATTTATACAAAAGTAACTCGAATTTAAACTAAAAAATAAAAAAAATCTAGCGGCGCTGTGAGTCAAAGGCGCTGAAGTCGTGGTTGTTGCTTTCGTCGCTGGATGGCCCGAAGGACCAGTCGGCGGCGGCGGCGGCCTTCTCCTCCTTTGGCGTCGGCAGCTCGGAAGGTCCGGCGAGGTCGATGAAGTTGGCGCCGTGGTCCCTGGTGGACCACACCGCCGCATGCCATGGGTCCATCGTGATTTGCCGGTAGTCCTCGTCGACGGAGCGGCCGGCGATTTCATACCAATGTGGAACAGGTTAGGCTTAACAGTTTTAAGAAAAGACGTCTACGCTCGAAATCGTGGACAACATTCTAGACCAACTGAACTGACCATAAGATTAAAGAGTCTGGAAGTCCAACACCAGGCGCTAGTTTGAGGCATAAACCCTATTTCACTAAGTTAATAGCTAGCTAAGAAAGGGCATAAACCCTTTAAGCAGAATTCGCTGCTCTAGTATACACCCTTAACAAAAAAATGTTGCAGTACGTGTACTATAATACAAATGAGCAAATTCCCTTTACAATTTTACGGCTACATCATGTTTGCAAATGGTACTATAATGTTATCAAGCTTAGAAGATAGGGCCCTGGTGCCAGCCTTCGAATGTTCCGCAGATTCCAGAGAGCGCGATGTCTGAAGGACCATCTCGGAATGTAGTCGCAGGCAGTTCATGGCCATCTAGGAAACAAACATAGGGAGTCAATATTTAGTAACAAGTGGAAAGACTAACTGCATATCAAACATATTAGTAATTGGTTTATCTTCACACGTTACTGAGAGAACAGTACCGGACGAATATAAAGATGATTAGAGCATGCCTAAGGTCCCGTATTTTTCTGCCCCGTAAGTAGAGGGTCTTGTATCAAAAAATACTCACGCATGAACCATTCCGTCTAGCCGATCCCGTATTTCACCCCGTATATTTGAAAATTGCAAACCCTGGGAAATTTCTTCGACAGTTCATCAGTTCATAGGTAGATCATACATACGGATTTTACAAAATTGCGCGATCCTAATGGATCGCGACTTCTACGAAGCGATCTAGTCGTCGAGGATGACGAATGGTGCATTGGCCTCCGCCTCCCGCGCCTCCATCTCCTTCACGGCGGCGATGGCCTGCGCCGCATCGACTTCCTCCACCCGAGCCTTGTCGGCGGCATCCTTCAGGGATGCGGCCACCGCCTGCAAGTAGAGGGGGTCTTGCCCCTCCTCCGCCTCCTCCGCCTCCTCGCCGGCTGGCGGCGCTCCTCCGCCGTTGGTGCTCCCAAGTCGCGCCTCCCATGCCGCCTCCGCGCGGCGCTGCTGCTCCCAATCCGCGCGCCACTTCTCGAAGTCGGGGCCACTCATCGGCTTGAGCGACGGATCGGCCTTGTAGTAGCGCCCGCCCGCCGGCGTACCTGCACGCCGCACGCCGACTCCCGACGGCGGAGAGCTTGCACTGGCGCCGCCACGCCTCCTTTAGCGTGTCCGGCGAGCGGGATCGCTTCGATCCGGAGGCGGGCGACGCGCTAGTTCTCCTTCGTGCGGGCATGGCCAGCGGCGGTGCTAATGTTGCGGCGTGCGGCGTGGAATTGCTCGCCGGAGCGTGTGGTGGGAGGCGGCGGCGCACGGCGGAGCTAGGGTTGCGAGTGAGGGGTTGGCCCTCACTCGCAACAACACCCTGTATTTGTAGGGGGCGGCGGTGTGTTTTTGACGGGGCCGTATTCGGCCGATACGGACCGGCCCGAATACGGGGCCTGCTAGACGGCCCAAATTGCAGCCACCCCCTATCCCGCCGGAATTTTACGGGGTGGCCGCGTTTTAAGGGGTCTGTTAGACATGCTCTTACCTACGAAAATGCACTCCCTAGTTAGCTACTCCTACTTTTTTTTGCGAAAACGCAAAAGCCTTGCGTTTCGATGCATTGATAGAAAAAGAAGGTTCATATGTCCAAGTCCAAGAGAGGACCACGCCATGCCATACAACTCAACCCAAAAGAACTAATCTAGGGGAGAAGTTGGCGAAGCCCCCGGGCACCCGCGTCCGCCCACTGTCGCGCTTCGGCCTTGATGTCGCCTAGTAAGGAGGTCACCGAGGGACGCGCGCTGTCGAAGACCGCAACATTCATATGCTTCCAGATCCACCACGCTGTAAGCATAATGAGCGACGATGTACCTTTACGCAACTTGCGAGGGGTGGTCCGCACCACCAGCGACCACCACTCCGCGAAGTCACCCTCACCCGTGGGAGGCCTAGCGGTGGACCGAATCCACGATAGGACCTCAAACCAAATAGTCCTCTAGAAGGAGCATCCGGTCAGAATGTGCGCCATAGTCTCAACAGACTGGTCGCACAGCGGGCGTCTTGTCGCGTGGGGCAATCCCCTCCGCGCCAGACGCTCACTCGTCCAACATCTATCTAGGCAAGCAAGCCAGATGAAGAACTTCACCCTGGGTGGCGCCCAGGATTCCCAGTTGAGCCTCCAGGAACCTGATAGTATCGCCCCCTGGAAGAGGGCGTCGTAGCAGGAGCTGGAAGAATACTGGCCATCCGTCGTCCAACGCCAAACCAGCTTGTCTTGGTCCGGAGATAACACCACGTCCCTCAGCCTAATGCACAGCTGAACATATTGCCAGAGGGCCAGGGCACTCATCGCACCTCCAATGCCCGATATCCAGTTGCGCTCCACCAGCGCCTACTGTACCGTGCGCTGCTTCCTGCAGCGCTTGGAAATGAGCGCGTAGACTTCTGGCGCTATCTCCCTGATGGACTTGCCATCCAACCATCGGTCCCCCCCAGAAGAGAGCGGATTCTCCGTTGCCAACCACCATGGAAGTGGAGGCAGCGAAGGCATCCAGCTCGATCTTCGAGAACTGCATGTCGAGCCCGCGCCAAGGTCGTTGGGGGTCAGTCCACATCCTCCAAAGCCAACGAACCCTGAGGATGATGGCAGTGCGTGCGAGATCTGGGATCCCCAAGCCCCCAAACCGCAGCGGGTGGCACACCCTGGACCAGTTGACATGGTAGTGGCTGCCATTGGCCTCCGCCCTCCCAGCCCACAGAAAGCTCCACATGATCTTATTCACTTGCATCAACGCCTTCTTGTTGAAGCTGAGCACCATGAGTTGGTGCAGGGGAATCGCCGCTAGCACCGACTTGACCAGCGTCCAGCCCGGGGCATCATCGACGCCTTCCAGGTGGGTAGCTTGTCAGCCAATCGGTCCACCACAGGCTGGAACGCCTCACCCGGCAGCCGATGGACGGAAAGAGGAATGCCAAGGTATTTGACGGGGAAGGGTGCCGGCTGGCACTCCATCACCAACTCCGCGGCATTCACCACCTCCTCCGTGCAGGCAATCGCAGAGACCGAACACTTGGCGAAGTTGGTATGTAGGCCCGTCGCATGTCCAAAGAGCTCAAGAATGGCGCGTACGGCGCGTAGTTCCATCTCCTCCGGATGGCAGAAAATGACCACATCGTCCACATATAGCGACACCGATGTGGCCAACTCCTGCCATGCCAAGCGCCTAAGAATCCCCAACTCAATCGCCTTGACCAACACCCGGTTGAGCGTGTTCATGATCAGTATGAACAGCTACGGTGACAGGGTGCGCCTTGTCTCAGGCCCCTCCGGTGCCAAATGGGGGGACCTGGCTCGCCATTGAGCATCACCCTGGTGCTTGCTGTGGACAGAAGAATGGCCACCAGCTCACAAAAGTTCGGCCCAAAGCCCATCTTGCGTAGGACCTCAACCAGAAACCCCTAGGAGAAGCAATGTCGAGCTTGAGCATCACCCGTGGTTCTTTCATCCTGTGGTTCCTTCATCCTGTGTAGGAATCTAGCCGTATGCTGAACCAACATAAAGTTTTCATGGATGCATCGTTTGCGAATGAAAGCGCATTGGTTGTGATCCACCAACGACTCCATCCGAGGGGCCAGGCGAGAAGCCAACGTTTTCGCCATCTGCTTGGCAAAGATGTGGTTCAAGCTGATCGGTCGGTAATCACCCAAAGTCGCCGCATCCGGGCGCTTGGGAAGCAGGACCCGAATTAGTCTTATAATATGCTTTGTCATGCCTCTCACACATTCTTTTGGTTGAGCATTATCTTATATTGCTTCTTGCTTGATGCTCAACCATTTGTTATTCCAAGTGATGCTTAATCTCTTCAATGATCTCTTGCAAATGTTTGTGTTTTAAATTTTAATGGGGGAGTGAGGTTTCCATGTTGTGCACATTGTATTCAAATCAACATTATAACATGTGCACGTACCTTGGGGAGCTTCCTCATGTTATTTAAAATACCCATTTGTGACTATCATAAATCTTTATTTCACTTGGTATATTTTGTCTTGAGTGATCTTGTGGGAGTGATGATGCCATGTTTGTGCACCTTATTTTTCAATGCAAATTGTTTATCTTGTGCACAAACCGTGGGGAGCTTCCACATATTGCTTAAGAGCATTCTTCTTGATCTGATCATAATATCCTTCATTTGTTTGATGGTTCATTGGATTGCTTGCTTCATTTGTCGAAGCTTTCTCACATTCTTATCCTCTTGCAATTTTTGATCCTCAATATAGTTGGATTCCCTCCGAGTATTCGTCATTTAATACGTGCATTTGATTTCACTCACATTATGAGGAATGCACAACATATGGAGGAACTCTCACTATATTGGCCTACTAAACCTTTCGTCCATTTTGGCAATTGATGCCAATGGGAGAGAAGTTTGGAGGGTTTGAGGTAATTGCTTTTGATAGGTTCTTAAACATTTGCCTTTCATGCTTGCATTTGTTGCTTTGCATGGTTGAATATTTAGAGGATACTTCAATAGGCTTTAATTGCTGATATATGCAATGAAATTTAAGTTCATTCACACATGCATATATTATGGGGGAGTTTGTTCTAAATATTCAACTTGGGTTGTTCGCTAATTTTATTATTTAAAACCCTCTCAAAAAGATTGTCATCAATTACTAAAATGGGGGAGATTGAAAGGACATGGAGCCCCCATGTGTGGTTTTGGTAATTGATGACAATCCCTATGGACTAATGGTTGTATTGAGATTCTCTCTTAGGTCACGTCCATAGGCAATACTTGAGCCATATGTTGGTCTCAAGGTTGCAAGATGAAGATGATCGAGTATAATGAAGAAGACGATGTCGAAGAGAGATGAAGACGGTGTAGAAGATGAAGAGGGACGAAGACCGTGAAGAAGAGATGAAGACGGTGCATGCGTCGAAGAAGGATGAAGACGGTGGCGTGTATGTTGGATGAAGACGGTGACATGTACAAGGTTGAAGAGGGGTGAAGACGGAGCTTGCCGACTCGAGTGGAATGCGCAAGGACAAGGTTTCTGCTAGGTAGGATAGGTGGCCGCATCATCGGAGAGAGCTCAAACCTTGCATGCATTGCATCGGGTTTCTTGGTTGTTATTGGTTCTTATCCATGAGATGCTTTAGAGCTTGTGTTCATTCTCGTGACAAGCTCTAACTCACCGGAAATGGATTCCGGATGCATCGCATGTTGCATGTTCGAGTTGGATGATTTTCCCGGTTTACCATATTGAGAGGTTACACATATATTTTCATAGTAAAATCATCCTTCACTCTTTTTCATGTTTTCACCATGTGTAGAGGTAGCCCTTGTCGTCCTCTTTCTGGCAAAATTGGTTTCATCTCATTTTGAGTTTCCTAGCTCAAGTTATGAATTTTATAGTTGTATTATATTTGAAAAAGAAAAGGAAAAACGGTTTTTGGGCCGGCCGGTACTTCCGTGTGAGTACCGGCCCAGTACCGCACAGGGCTCTGCGCCCGCCCCCTTTCTTCCACCTCCACAACCCTACACAACGAACCAGGCCGCCACCAAGCCGCAGCCCAACTACCACTCCAGCCCGCGCCGAGCCAGTCGCCCTTCCTCGCCCGGACTGGGCTGCCGCCCAGTTGGCCCACCAGCGGCTCGCCCCCTACTCGCGCACGCTCCCGATCGTTCGAGCGTGGAAGCGTTGACCCTTACGGGGCTCCGGCCCATGCCTCGACTGCCGGGTGGCTGGCCCCGCGCAGGCTCCCGCCCGTGCCGCTCTGCCCTGCATGCTGCATGCCAACCTGCTTGCTGCGCGCGCCAGCTGCTCCCCATTCTCTCTCTTCTGCCAGCTTTCTCTCTCTCTCATTTGCAGATAGTTTTGCTCTGATTTTTGGCACAAGCGGTAGTACCGCTCTGCACAGCGGTACTACCGGTTTGGGTCGCTTTTTGCCTGTTTTCTGCACAATTTTGGCGCAAACGGTAGTACCGCTTCAACAAGCAGTAGTACCACTTTTGCGCGAATCTGACCGTTCTTCCAGCCCCCCAACAGTCATATTTCTGGGCCCCTATATATACCTCTCTCCCACCTCCGTCCACAAAAGTTCTTCTCATCCATTCTCTCTCCTCCATTGTTGACTTTGAAGAGTTTGATCCTCCTCTTGATCCCCCCACTATTTGTTGCATATTTTTGGGGGAAAGGAGAGAGGAAGATCTAGATCTAGTGTTCCACCAAGTGAATCCCCCTCCTAGTGAGGGGATCTTGCTAGATCTAGATCTTGGAGTAATTTGGTGTTCCTCCTCCTATTTTGTTCTTCCTCCCTTATTCCCCCAATAGCTTTTGTAGCTTTTTTGGAATTTGGGAGAGAAGAACTTGGGCATCTTAGTGGTGTTCTTACCAATTGCATTAGGTGCATCGGTTTGGGTTCTCTCCGTGGTTTCGGTCTCGTGTGAGTTTGTGTGAGTTCCCTCTAGGGTTCTTGGAACCCTAGAGAGCGTGTTGACCCTAGTAGTGTTGTTGCCTTGGTGGCCTTGTCGCCTTTGTGGCATCGTATCCTTTGTGGCCTTGTTGCCTTTGTGGCCTTGTCGCGTTTGTGACGTAGTAGCCTTTGTGGCGTTGTTTCCTTTGTGGAGTGTGGTATCCTTTATGGTTTTGGAGCCGGTTGTGGCACGTTGGAGCCTTTGTGGCCTTGTTGCCGGTGTGGCGTGTTGTAGCCCTTGTGGCATTGTACTTGAGAGCCTCCGGTGTTGTGGAGTTGCCTCAAGCTTGATACTTGGGTGTTTGCCCCAAGCTTATACGGGTTCGGTGACCACCCACAAGGGTCCCTTAGTGGATCGAGGCTTTCCCTTTGGTGGAAAGGCTCGAGGAGAATACGGTGGCCCTAGCGGCTCATTGGAGTGCCTCGCACCTCCACACCGGTCCAACGGAGGCGTAGCACCCAAGGGTGTGAACTTCGGGATACATCATCGTCTCCTCGTGCACTGGTTACTTCTCAACCCGATCTCCTTTACCTATGCGCTTTACATTGTGATAGCCTTCGTGCTTGATGTTCTATATCTAGTTTGTTATCACCTTGTTGCTCATCATGCTTAGCATAGGTTGTTGGTGCACATAGGCAAACGCTAGTTGATAGGCTTTGTGCTAAACAAGTAAACCTTGAGTAGTTTTATCCCACCTTGTTTAGCCCTCAAGTAGAAGTTTTTATAACCCGCCTATTCCCCCCCCTCTAGGCGACATCCTTGTACATTCAGTAGAGTTGCTGGATATTGTGAGTAGTCAGCGTGATCAAATGGATGAGCTTAGTAGCAAGGTAGAAGAAGGAGAAAAGAATTGTGCCATCATGGAGGCAAGTATTGAGCAGTTAAGCCAGATAATGCTCACGCAAAGTTAGAAATCCTAACCTAGGTAACGTGGTGACCTAGTGGTGCAGTGTTCGACGGTTGAACTGTTGGGTGATGCGGTGGTGTTAACTGAATTGTCGTTCTGATGCTGCTCATTGGACAAAGATTGTACTATATTATAGATATAGTACGAATTTTACCTGTAATAATATGTAGGCGCTTGTATTTTTATCCTATAGCGCTTTGTTCTTCAGGTTTGTGCGAGCCACTATTGGGCCCGAATGTTTATCGACCGTTTTTTCTACGCAGGAGGGCCACTAGAGACACTGTTAACATGCTGTAATAATTAGTTGGGCCGAATTATGTAAAGTGGCCTTCTTTGACTGGATTTTTTGTATATTCTAAATGGACCGCGATAGCCCATAAAAGTGCAAACGAAATGGCCTGTCTCGTCATGTGGGCAATAATCAATTTTTATTGATGATGGATGACTGGGCCTACTATATGGGCCTTACTTTCTGTACGATTGGGCTACTATTCATGGGCTGCAATAAGTCATAATGGGCCATACGTGATCACTGAGCGAAGGCCCAACGCAAGGGAAGTACATCATGGGCTGCAATTTCTGCAGAATGGGCCAAACTAGACAGTGTAAACGGCCCAACCCACTACCACGTGTCCGCTTCAGATTGGCCAACGTGTCTACATAAAATCAACACGTGGCATGAGCGATCATTCGACATGTGTCGCGCTAAAACATGGCACACGTAGACAGGACGTGTCTTTGCCTAATTGGATACGTGTCGGTTGCTAATTGGTCGGCATGGAAAGTACAAAGTTGCGACGTGTCCTTCTGTAATTGGCAAACTGCTGCCGAAAAAGTTGTCCCATATGGCAAATAGAAATTGGCCACGTGTCTAATGACATCACGCGACAAGACCGACACCTTAATCATTGGCCCGACAACTTAATCATTGGTTTGACACAGCCGACACCATGGTCTCCACCAGGGGGTATCGCCCCCATGACGGATATCCATTGTCACGACTATGCTGGCCGACTGGGCTTTGGGCTTTGGCAGGTCGTCATGGATCCATGACGGGATTTTCTAACCGTCAGCCGGTCCATCTGTGATGCGAGATCCGCCACAGTCTCCAAAACCATCACAAACACGTGTCCATAACGGATTTTGGCCATTCGCTGACGTACTAAAATCGTTATGGACTAGCGAATTTGAAAGAGCAAGATCTATATCCCGTGTTTTTGGTTGTTTGATGACAACACTTGAATGAATTTGACCGTGCACAAAGACTGTTTTTGTTAGATTTGCAAGTGCACGGTGCCCTCACTGAACACGTCATGATTGGAGGACTGAAGCATAGCTTATAGGTTTTCTGGTTTTGTGTGTGTGTCTCGAGGTAACATGGTTGGAGAGGAAAAGAGGAAAAATCAGTTTCTGCCAAAGCGGTACTATCGGTATCAATAGCGGTAGTACCGCTACCCTACTGGTACCGCTCTGCAGTACCGCTCTGGAGGTTTTACACTGAAATGTCCCACAGAACGAGTTACGGTACCTCTACGGTACCTTGAGCGGTAGTACCGCTTGAGAGCGGTAGTACCGCCTCGGTACCGCTTAGGTACCGTAACATAAGTTACGGCACTACCGCTGTGGTATCGCTTAGGTACCGCTTGGGACCACTACTCCCAGAGGCCATTGCGGTACCTCAAGCGGTACCGCAAGCGGTAGTACCGTTGTGTGTCCACGTGGATAAGTCCTGTGGGGAATTTCGAATCCAGAGCGGTACTACCGCTTGCCAAAGCGGTAGTACCGCTTAGGCAGAAACTGCACATAACGGTTGGATTTCGGGGGGGCCTATATAAAGGGCCCTTCTTCCCCAGCTCTTTTTTAGCTCTTCTCCCCTTCTCTCCTCCATTGTTCCTGAGCTCAAACTTAGTGGATCTCCCCACCTACCCAATCAATCTTGCCAATACTTTGAGGAGTGGTGGAGGAGGCTCCGATCTATTGATCTACCAAGAGAGTTTTCACCAATTCGTGCTAGTCCTTAGTGGATCTTGTTGGTAGGGTTCCTATGGTGGGATCTTGGAAGAAGTGCACCTATGGAGGCTAGCTTGGTGTTGTGCTAGCCCCATAGGTTGTTGGGAGCCTCCTAGTGTTGTGGAGCTCGCCCCAACCTTGTGAAGGAACCACCGCCTCGACCGGTGCCTTAGTGGAGAAGGGGGAGCCTCTTTGTGGAGCTCTCTCGAGGAAGAAGGTGAGGCCTTCCTTCGTGGTGTGGCCGCCTAGCCTCTTGTGTGAAGCTAGCACCTCCTCAATGCAGACGTACTCCCTTTTGTGGGAGGAACTGCGGGAAACAAACCTCGCCTCGTCTCCCCGCTCTCCGGTTGTCCCGCTCCTTACTCTTACTATCATGCTTGGTTCCTTTACTTGTTGCACTTGTCTAGGATCATACTAGGATCATCTTGAGCATCAAAGCTATCACCTTTACTTCCGTTGCACTAAAAATTGAAAAAGGCTAAAACTTTGCATAGCGTCCATTCACCCCCCCTCTTGTTTGCTACGATCCATTCAATTGGTATCAAAGCGAGGTTTTCTTTCTCGGGCTTTACCGCCTAAGAAATGACCGAACAAGAGAAGGTTGTGAATGGGTCCCTTCCCGGTGAGCAATCACCTCCACCATCAATCGTCGATAGCACTCCAGCTACTTTGGATGACCTCAAGAAATTGGAGTCATCCATTGTATCTCAAATGAATGCTATGATGATGGAGTTGATTGCTCCAAAACCAACCCCCATCATAGATCCTAAGGCAAGTGTCGATGTTCCTCCACAACAAGTCAACACCCTTCCGCTTGTTGGTTTTGTCGCGCAATCGACAAAACCACCTCGAGAAGGGGAACTTGAGGATGTTGGCACTTCATCAAAAGGGAAGGATGAACCTCCGGTTGCGGGACAATTAGGAAGTAATCATGTGGTGGCTCCACCAAGTGATTACACTGTGAATGTCCCAATACCTATGCCTCATATTTTGACTCATGGTTCACCACCGCTACTTGAATCTAATAGCTTTGAAAATTGGCAATTCTTAATGCGTTCTCATGTGCGCAGCGCTTCTATCGAGCTTTGGCGCATCATCGAGGAGGGTTATTCACCACGGCACCCAAAGAACTTGACAAGAAGAGAGGTGGTGGATGACCAACTCAACGCCACCGCTATCAACATGATTCACATGGCCGTCACGCCCAAGGACCGCGCTCATATTCGCTCGCTCAAGACTGCCAAGGAAGCATGGAATAAACTCGATAAGCTCTTCCTCGAAAATGAGAGCATTCAAAGCTCTCGTTTCGATGAAGTGAACAACATGGCCGACAACTTCGTCATGAATGAGGGAGAATCGCCCGAAGAGATGTACCGGCGCCTTATCGCTCTCGCCGTACAAATGCAAGATCTTGGAGCAACGTTCATGGATGACTCTTGGATCAAGCGAAAGTACTACAATGCTCTCCTTCCTTATGAGGAAGTAAAGTTGACGGCCATCCGCCAAAACGCCTCCTTCCGCACTATGACATCCGATGAAGTCCTTAGCAAAGTCATCGCTTTGGACATCTCCAAGAAGAATGCGGAAGATCTTGTTGCTCGCGCCCACAACACACGCAAGCCCAATCTTGCGTTGAAGATGAAGGAGCATGAAGCTAGTGAGAGCGATGAGGATCCCATTGAGTGGGGTCCGGATGATCTCAAGGCCAACTATCATGAACACATGGCTCTTGCCGCCAAGAGTTTTTGGAGTGGAAACAAGACACGAAGCTCAAGGTCAAGGAGATACTTACATCATGATTCTACAAGACACTCCTCCAAGAGTCCAAGGGAGGACAAAAGGGGAGATCATGCTACAATTGCAGCGACAAAAGTCATTTTGTTGCGGATTGTATCTTTGAGAGAAGGGAAGACAATGGTGGAAGTCCGAAAGAGCAATTTGAAATCCCTCTCCAAAGGTTTCTCCAAGTTCTCCTCCAACTCCGATGACACCAAGGTCTCCTTCACCAAGAAGCCTAGAGCCTTCATTACCCGTGAGGAGTACTCCTCCGATGAAGGTGATGAGCATGAAGACAAGGGTTTGAACAAGAAGGAAGAGGGAGTGGCCGCCATCGCCATTTCCACTCCCTCCATCTCCCTCTTCGAATCTCCAAATGAGAACCTCGTCACCAACAACTCTCGTTGCCTAGTGGCAAAGGTATTGTTGGAGGTAAAACCCCTTTCCGAACCTACACCTTCTTCTAATGCTATATCTATTGTGGGTTTGGATGCTCCTCTGACTAACATGCTAGGGGATCAAGACCGTATGGTGGAAAAGGAGAGGCTTGAGAAGGAGGCGGAATTAGAGCTTATCTCTCTCACTCAAGCTCATGAGGAAGAGTTGTGCATGCGCATGTCTCTTGAGGCTAATGCTATTGTTCTCGAAGACTCCAACAATTCCTTCATCTCCCAACTCATCAAGGATCGAGATTATGCTCTTGGTTGGGTGGATGATCTCAAGACGAAGAAGCGCTATCTTGAAGAAAGCCATGAATGGTTGCTTGAGGATGTTGCAACCCTCACCAAGAACTTCAAATCCTTGGAGAGTAAGTTTGTGCTTCTATCCGAGATGAGAAGGCATCCTCAAGAAGAAGCGCACAAGAAAGATGAAGAAGATGAAGGCCCCAATCCATGTTGTGATAAGCTCCTTGATGAAGTTTTCTCCTTGAGAAGACATAACGCAAGACTCTTGGAAATGAATTCTCTCCAAGAGGAAGCCTTGGATGAGTACTATCGCTTGAGTAAAGAGAAGGTGCCATGTTGCGATCATGAAGAAGAGATTGCCGCTCTAAAGAGACACAAGGCCAAGCTCAAGGAAGTGAATGATATGCAAAATGAGTCCTTGATGGAGTGGATCCGCTTGAGCAAGGAAAAGGTTACTTGTTTTAACCATGAGGAAGAAATTGCCTCTCTAAAGAGGAGCAATGCCAACCTTATGGTGATCAAGTCCATGCAAGATGAAGCGTTGAAAGAGTACCATCTCGCAAGCAAGGATCACATTTGTTGCAACCATGAAGACAACATTGCCACCTTAGAAGGACACAAGTGTTTGCTCTTGAAAAGGAATTCTCTTCTAGAAGAAGCATTATCGGAACAATTCCGGGTGAATAAGAAGAAAGAGGTTCAAGTATTTGACATCACTCACCCTCACCCGGATCATGAAGATGAAGTCAACCGCTTGAAGTCCAAAATTGAAAGTCTCCAAATCCAAGCCCAATTCTTGGAAGGAGTCATTGAAGCTAGAGTCGAAGCCAATGAGGGCTCTTGCAATGAAGGATAAGTGGCTATCAAGCCAAAGAAGAAGAGAGGAAGAAGGATCAAGATAAAGAGGAACATCATGATAGGACCCATTGAGAAATGGGTTCCTATTTCCAAGTCTTGATCCATGAAGGACCTTGCTTTCGGTGGTGCTTTTTGGGTGGTTGATGTTGAAGCCCCAAGTTGACCGGAAGCAAGGAATTTGTTGTCAACCTCGAGCCATCTCTCTCTACCATTTCTCATGGCGACAACACAAGCAAGCTTAAAGGTATTGGGCCTTGACAAGGTGGTGATAACACCCTACCTTGTCAAGACCCTTGTTTACAAAATTCTTTCCGTTCATCGTTTCACACGCTTGGGTCTTTGTACCTTTTACAATGAACATGTGGTGGTCCTCTTGTGGAGCTAGTCTCTCCGAGAGGCCACGGTCTCGGACTAATAGAAAATGCTTCCTTGTGTAGAGATCATGTTTGTAGGGATTGCGTTGAAGGAAAATGCATGGGGCTCCTCACAAGGCCAAGACAACCATATCTATCACAAGTTCAAGAGTAAGCCTCAATGGACCATGATGAAGTTTTTCAATCAAGTTCAACACAAGTTCTACACCATGATCCTCGCAATAAGGACCAACAATGGAATGGAGTTCAAGTTCTACATCTTGGATGTCTTCCTTGGCAAAGAAGGAATCCAACATATGCTCCTAGCCATATTCTTAATTTCCCCAACACCATGGGGTTGCTGGAAGAGAAAGTCAAACTTTAGTGAAGACACTCAAACATGATGATGGCGTACGAGTCTATTGTGTGGTTGTGGAATTGTGTGATGGGACTTTTTGATGAAGATGATAGTTCTTTGGAGGGGCGAAGTGCTTCTTGTGAGAAAGGAGATGCGATTCCCCCGGTTATCGTAGGAAGGATGGGTGTTGGCACTCGCCGACCTCAAAAACTACCTTCTACGAGTGTCGGGGAAGGACGAAGTTCCACCTATGTGGAGCCATCTACACCACAAGGCCAAGCTTCTTCCTTTGAACAACCAAGCGAGAGTCAACCTCTTCCACAACCTCAAGTTCGGCATCAACAACAATGAGGGTCAAGGCGGGGACCTAAACCGTGATGAAGATCAAGGGGCCTCACAAGAATCTATCTTTATGGTCCATTCTCGCCGTGGAGCAAAGGCGTCAAGGTCCTTCATAACTCAAGAAAAGTACGTTCAAGACATTCTCAAGAGCAAGATATGAAGGGGGCCAACGGTATAGGAACCCCAAAGTACCTAAAGTGTCAACACTCCCTTGATGAGGCTGACAAGGCAATGGTCTCATGCTCTACCGATCAACGATAAGGTTTGCTTCTCTCCCTTTGTGCTTTTCATCCAGACATTGTGTCGAGAGTGGGTATTCACATACCACTTTTGTGCTATATGTCTAGATGGAAAGCACGCATGAACATAGGGGGAGTGCGGTTTAAACTTATTGAGCTATCCCTCCCCCCATAATGCATAAAGAAACCCAAAACATTCTCTATTTGTCAACTAAGTGACTAATGAGCTTCATGTTGAGTTGTGTCCGTGGGTCCTAGATACATCTACGCGACCTCACCACTATACTCTCACACGGTGGCCTCGGCCATCAACCTCCTCTTTGAGGAGATTTTCTTTATGGTTCTTCTAGTTTTCTTTGATTTTCTTTTGGTTTCCTTTTTTCCCTTTTTGGTTTTGGTTTTTCTTTTCTCCATGTTCATTGTGGGAGATTCACCCAAGCTTGGATTTTCATGCTTTGATTCTTGCAAGCTTGGTTGAGTAGTACCTTAACAGTTCCGACATCCAAACCTAAGCCAGTACCTACCTCTTGAGCCAATTTAGTCTAAAATCACAATTATACACCAAAATCTGAGTGTTTTGGAGTTTTGGAGGCCGGTACTACCGGTCCTCAGGCCGGTACTACCGCTCCGGTGCAGTAACCTGACGACTGTCAGGAGTTTGCCCCAGAGCGGTACTACCGCCCGAGGTACCGGGAAAGTACCGGTAA
Organism: Lolium rigidum; assembly: GCF_022539505.1. NCBI lineage: Eukaryota > Viridiplantae > Streptophyta > Magnoliopsida > Poales > Poaceae > Lolium > Lolium rigidum. The sequence goes on from NC_061509.1 coordinate 185,138,496, forward strand.
GCGGTACTACCGCTCACATGAGCGGTACTACAGCTTGCGCTTTTGACTTAAGGTACCGGGTGGGACGAGTTTCTTCCCATCACATCACTTTTCCCACCCACCTCGAGTCAAAACGCCCCCAAGCTCCAAGACCTCGAGGAGACCGGCCCCGATCTCCTCCTCCGGCCATCCCTGGCAAAATCTCCTTCGTGGAGAAGCTTCCCCGCCCTCTTCTCCACCATGTCCTCCGGTATGGGCTCTAATCTCTCTCTCTAGGTGATACGTCTCCGACGTATCGATAATTTCTTATGTTCTATGCCATATTATTGATAATACCTACATGTTTTATGCACACTTTATGTCATATTCGTGCATTTTCTGGAACTAACCTATTAACAAGATGCCGAAGTGCTAGTTCCTGTTTTACTGCTGTTTTTGGTTTCAGAAATCCTAGTAACGAAATATTCTCGGAATCGGACGAAATCAAGACCCGGGTTCCTATTTTCACCGGAAGCATCCGGAACACCCGGGAAGGACCGGAGGGGAGCACTTGGGCCCCCGGATGATAGGGTGGCGCGGCACGGGCCCTGGCCGCGCCAGCCTATGGTGCCGCCGCCTCTTCGACCCTCTGACGCTGCCCTTCCGCCTATTTAAAGCCTCCGTCGCGAAAACCCTGATGCGAAAAAACCACGATACGGAAACCTTCCAGAGCCGCCGCCATCGCGAAGCCAAGATCTGGGGGACAGGAGTCTCTGTTCCGGCACCCTGCCGGAGCGGGGAAGTGCCCCCGGAAGGCTTCTCCATCGACACCGCTGCCATCTCCACCGCCATCTTCATCACCGCTGCTGCTCCGAGGAGGAGGGAGTAGTTCTCCATCGAGGCTCGGGGCTGTACCGGTAGCTATGTGGTTCATCTCTCTCCTATGTACTTCAATACAATAATCTCATGAGCTGCCTTACATGATTGAGATTCATATGATGATGCTTGTAATCTAGATGTCACTATGCTAGTCAAGTGAGTTTTACTTATGTGATCTCCGGAGACTCCTTGTCCCACGTGTGTAAAGGTGACGAGTGTGTGCACCGTTTGGGTCTCTTAGGCTATATTTCACAGAATACTTACTCACTGTTATGAATGGCGTAGTGAAGTGCTTATTTATATCTCTTTATGATTGCAATGTGTTTTGTATCATAATTTATCTATGTGCTACTCTAGTGATGTGTTATTAAAGTAGTTTATTCCTCCTGCACGGTGTAATGGTGACGGTGTGTGCATCCGTGTTAGTACTTGGCGTATGCTATGATCACGATCTCTTGTAGATTGTGAAGTTAACTATTGCTATGATTGTATTGATATGATCTATTCCTCCTACGTGGCGTGAAGGTGACAGGTGTGCATGCTATGTTAGTACTTGGTTTAGTCGTGTTGATCTTTCTTGCACTCTAAGGTTATTTAAATATGAACATTGAATTGTGGAGCTTGTTAACTCCGGCATTGAGGGTTCGTGTAATCCTACGCAATGTGTTCATCATCCAACAAGAGTGTAGAGTATGCATTTATCTATTACTGTTATGTGATCAATGTTGAGAGTGTCCACTAGTGAAAGTCTAATCCCTAGGCCTTGTTCCTAAATACTTGCTATCATTGCTTGTTTCTTGTTTTCATTGCGTTACTACTTGCTTGTTTACTTGTCTCGGGCAAAGCACTTTTCCGGTGCCGTTGCTACTACTTATTCATACCACCTGTATTTCACTATCTCTTCGCCGAACTAGTGCACCTATTAAGTGTGTTGGGGACACAAGAGACTTCTTGCTTTGTGGTTGCGGGGTTGCATGAGAGGGATATCTTTGACCTCTTCCTCCCTGAGATCGATAAACCTTGGGTGATCCACTTAAGGGAAACTTGCTGCTGTTCTACAAACCTCTGCTCTTGGAGGCCCAACACTGTCTACAAGAATAGAAGCTCCCGTAGACATCAAGCACTTTTCTGGCGCCGTTGCCTGGGAGGAAAGGTAAAAAGGCACTCATACTCCGGTTCCAGGTAACAGTACTTTTCTGGCGCCATTGTGTTTGTGCTCGAAGCTATTTCCTTTAGATCTTGCAATTGCATCTTTTTGTTTCTTGTTTACACTAGTTTGGCATAATGTACAAGAGTGAGCTTCTTATTCTATTTCCTGATTTAAAACATGGATTGTTTGATGCGAAAATTAAAAAACCTATGAAATCTTATTTGCATGCTTGGTAGTAATATTAGTATGAACGCTTTGAACACCATTGTTGATAATAATATAGAAAGTTCTAAGCTTGGGGAAGCTGGTTTTCATGATCTTTTTAGTCCCCCAAGCATTGAGGAGAAAATTTTCTTTGATGATACTTTGCCTCCTATTTATGATGATTATAATAGTGGTCTTTTGGTACAACCTACTATGGAGAGTAAATTTTGTTGTGATTATTCTATGCCTCCTACACTTGATAAGAATAATAATGATAGCTACTTTGTTGAATTTGCTCCCACTACAACTAATAAAATTGACTATGCTTATGTGGAGAGTAATAATTTTATGCATGAGACTCATGATAAGAATGCTTTATGTGATAGTTATATTGTTGAGTTTTCTCATGTTGCTACTGAAAGTTATTATGAGAGAGGAAAAAATGGTTGTAGAAATTTTCATGTTACTAAAATGCCTCTCTATGTGCTGAAATTTTTGAAGCTATACTTGTTTTATCTTCCTATGCTTGTTACTTTGCTCTTCATGAACTTGTTTATTTACAAGATTCCTATGCATAGGAAGCATGTTAGACTTAAATGTGTTTTGAATTTGCCTCTTGATGCTCTCTTTTGCTTCAAATACTATTTCTTGCGAGTGCATCATCAAAACTGCTGAGCCCATCTTAACGGCTATAAAGAAAGAACTTCTTGGGAGATAACCCATGCGTTATTTTGCTACAGTACTTTGTTTTATATTTGTGTCTTGGAAGTTGTTTACTACTGTAGCAACCTCTCCTTATCTTAGTTTTGAGTTTTGTTGTGCCAAGTAAAGTCTTTGATAGTAAAGTAAGTACTAGATTTGGATTACTGCGCAGTTCCAGATTTCTTTGCTGTCACGAATCTGGGTCTACCTCCCTGTAGGTAGCTCAGAAAATTAAGCCAATTTACGTGCATGATCCTCAGATATGTACGCAACTTTCATTCAATTTGAGCATTTTCGTTTGAGCGTAATAAAATCCATCTTTACGGACTGTTCTGTTTTGACAGATTCTGTCTTTTATTTCGCATTGCCTCTTTTGCTATGTTGGATGAATTTCTTTGATCCATTAATGTCCAGTAGCTTTATGCAATGTCCGGAAGTGTTAAGAATGATTGTGTCACCTCTGAACATGTTAATTTTTATTGTGCACTAACCCTCTAATGAGTTGTTTCAAGTTTGGTGTGGAGGAAGTTTTCAAGGATCAAGAGAGGAGTATGATGCAATATGATCAAGGAGAGTGAAAGCTCTAAGCTTGGGGATGCCCGGTGGTTCACCCCTGCATATTCTAAGAAGACTCAAGCGTCTAAGCTTGGGGATGCCCAAGGCATCCCCTTCTTCATCGACAACATTATCAGGTTCCTCCCCTGAAACTATATTTTTATTCTGTCACATCTTATGCACTTTTCTTGGAGCGTCGGTTTGTTTTTTGTTTTTTGTTTTGTTTGAATAAAATGGATCCTAGCATTCACTTTATGGGAGAGAGACACGCTCCGCTGTAGCATATGGACAAGTATGTCCTTAGGCTCTACTCACAGTATTCATGGCGAAGTTTCTTCTTCGTTAAATTGTTATATGGTTGGAATTGGAAAATGCTACATGTAGTAACTCTAAAATGTCTTGGATAATTTGATACTTGGCAATTGTTGTGCTCATGTTTAAGCTCTTGCATCATATACTTTGCACCCATTAATGAAGAAATACTTAGAGCTTGCTAATTTGGTTTGCATATTTGGTTTCTCTAGAGTCTAGATAATATCTAGTATTGAGTTTTGAACAACAAGGAAGACGGTGTAGAATCTTATAATGTTTACAATATGTCTTTTATGTGAGTTTTGCTGTACCGTTCATCCTTGTGTTTGTTTCAAATAACCTTGCTAGCCTAAACCTTGTATCGAGAGGGAATACTTCTCATGCATCCAAAATCCTTGAGCCAACCACTATGCCATTTGTGTCCACCATACCTACCTACTACATGGTATTTATCCGCCATTCCAAAGTAAATTGCTTGAGTGCTACCTTTAAAATTCCATCATTCACCTTTGCAATATATATCTCATGGGACAAATAGCTTAAAAACTATTGTGGTATTGAATATGTACTTATGCACTTTATCTCTTATTAAGTTGCTTGTTGTGCGATAACCATGTTTCGGGGACGCCATCAACTATTCTTTGTTGAATATCATGTGAGTTGCTATGCATGTCCGTCTTGTGCGAAGTAAGAGAGATCTACCACCTTAATGGTTGGAGCATGCATATTGTTAGAGAAGAACATTGGGCCGCTAACTAAAGCCATGAATCATGGTGGAAGTTTCAGTTTTGGACACACATCCTCAATCTCATATGAGAATAATAATTGTTGCCACATGCTTATGCATTAAAGAGGAGTCCATTATCTGTTGTCCATGTTGTCCCGGTATGATGTCTATGTTGAGAATAATCAAAAGCGAGAAATCCAAAATGCGAGCTTTCTCCTTAGACCTTTGTACAGGCGGCATGGAGGTACCCAATTGTGACACTTGGTTAAAACATGTGCATTGCAAAGATCCGGTAGTCCAAGCTAATTAGGACAAGGTGCGGGCACTATTAGTATACTATGCATGAGGCTTGCAACTTGTAAGATATAATTTACATAACTCATATGCTTTATTACTACCGTTGACAAAATTGTTTCATGTTTTCAAAATAAAAGCTCTAGCACAAATATAGCAATCGATGCTTTCCTCTTTGAAGGACCATTCTCTTTACTTTTATGTTGAGTCGGTTCACCTATCTCTCTCCACCTCAAGAAGCAAACACTTGTGTGAACTATGCATTGATTCCTACATACTTGCATATTGCACTTGTTATATTACTCTATGTTGACAATTATCCATGAGATATACATGTTACAAGTTGAAAGCAACCGCTGAAACTTAATCTTCCTTTGTGTTGCTTCAATGCCTTTACTTTGATGTATTGCTTTATGAGTTAACTCTTATGCAAGACTTATTAATACTTGTCTTGAAGTACTATTCATGAAAAGTCTTTGCTTTATGATTCACTTGTTTACTCATGTCATTACTATTGTTTTGATCGCTGCAGCCACTACATATGTTTACAAATAGTATGATCAAGGTTATGATGACATATCACTTCAGAAATTATCTTTGTTATCGTTTTACCTGCTCGGGACGAGCGAAACTAAGCTTGGGGATGCTTGATACGTCTCCGACGTATCGATAATTTCTTATGTTCTATGCCATATTATTGATGATACCTACATGTTTTATGCACACTTTATGTCATATTCGTGCATTTTACGGAACTAACCTATTAACAAGATGCCGAAGTGCCGGTTCCTGTTTCTCGCTGTTTTTGGTTTCAGAAATCCTAGTAACGAAATATTCTCGGAATCGGACGAAATCAAGACCCGGGTTCCTATTTTCACCGGAAGCATCCAGAACACCCGGGAAGGACCGGAGGGGGCACCGGGCCCCCGGATGATAGGGTGGCGCGGCACGGGCCCCGGCCGCGCCGGCCTATGGTGCCGCCGCCTCTTCGACCCTCCGACGCTGCCCTTCCGCCTATTTAAAGCCTCCGTCGCGAAAACCCCGATGCGAAAAAACCACGATACGGAAAACCTTCCGGAGCCGCCGCCATCGCGAAGCCAAGATCCGGGGGACAGGAGTCTCTGTTCCGGCACCCTGCCGGAGCGGGGAAGTGCCCCGGAAGGCTTCTCCATCGACACCGCTGCCATCTCCACCGCCATCTTCATCACCGCTGCTGCTCCCATGAGGAGGGAGTAGTTCTCCATCGAGGCTCGGGGCTGTACCGGTAGCTATGTGGTTCATCTCTCTCCTATGTACTTCAATACAATAATCTCATGAGCTGCCTTACATGATTGAGATTCATATGATGATGCTTGTAATCTAGATGTCACTATGCTAGTCAAGTGAGTTTTACTTATGTGATCTCCGGAGACTCCTTGTCCCACGTGTGTAAAGGTGACGAGTGTGTGCACCGTGTGGGTCTCTTAGGCTATATTTCACAGAATACTTACTCACTGTTATGAATGGCGTAGTGAAGTGCTTATTTATATCTCTTTATGATTGCAATGTGTTTTGTATCACAATTTATCTATGTGCTACTCTAGTGATGTGTTATTAAAATAGTTTATTCCTCCTGCACGGTGTAATGGTGACAGTGTGTGCATCCGTGTTAGTACTTGGCGTATGCTATGATCACGATCTCTTGTAGATTGTGAAGTTAACTATTGCTATGATTGTATTGATATGATCTATTCCTCCTACGTGGCGTGAAGGTGACGAGTGTGCATGCTATGTTAGTACTTGGTTTAGTCGTGTTGATCTTTCTTGCACTCTAAGGTTATTTAAATATGAACATTGAATTGTGGAGCTTGTTAACTCCGGCATTGAGGGTTCGTGTAATCCTACGCAATGTGTTCATCATCCAACAAGAGTGCGAGTATGCATTTATCTATTCTGTTATGTGATCAATGTTGAGAGTGTCCACTAGTGAAAGTCTAATCCCTAGGCCTTGTTCCTAAATACTGTTATCGCTGCTTGTTTACTCGTTTCTTACTGCGTTACTACTGCTTGTTTCTTGTCCTGGGCAAAGCACTTTTCTGGTGCCGTTGCTACTACTTATTCATACCACCTGTATTTCACTATCTCTTCGCCGAACTAGTGCACCTATTAGGTGTGTTGGGGAGACAAGAGACTTCTTGCTTTGTGGTTGCGGGGTTGCATGAGAGGGATATCTTTGACCTCTTCCTCCCTGAGATCGATAAACCTTGGGTGATCCACTTAAGGGAAACTTGCTGCTGTTCTACAAACCTCTGCTCTTGGAGGCCCAACACTGTCTACAAGAATAGAAGCTCCCGTAGACATCACTAGGGTGTGTTGAACTCCCTAGATGCATAGGTTAGTGTTTGATTGGGTTTGTGGTGGAGAAACCTTCTTGGAATCTCTTCATGTACGGGGATACTAGCTAGCAACATTGTGTGAGACTATGAACTTCATTGCCATGAATCTCGACCTAGATCTAGATATGTTGAGCTTGAGCGTTAGTACCGCTCGTTCACGGGCGGTACTACCGGTCCAAGCGGTACTACCGGTTCAGGTCGCGGTACTACCGCTATGACTAGTTTCACCTATGATGCTTGTTAGTGTCCTCCTTGATCTTTAACTCTATGGCTTGTGCACTTATCCCATATTTCCTCCCAAACCTATGCTCACTACAAGAAAAGTTCTGATAGACAACGTCTCAAAATCGTCCGCTAAGGGGTATTTTTCGTCGCCTATGGGCCTAACCAGACGATATGGGTT
>NC_061509.1:185146154-185162334 GCF_022539505.1 Lolium rigidum
ATCATCCACACTATACATCTAATCCTTTGTTTACATCAAGTCGGTGAGATTGACAACCTCGCTGTTACGTTGGGGCAAAGTTACTGTGATTGTGTTGTGCGGGTTCCACGTTGGCGCCGGAATCCCTGGTGTTGCGCCGCACTACACTCCTCCGCCATCAACCTTCAACGTGCTTCTTGACTCCTACTGGTTCGATTAAACCTTGGTTTCTTACTGAGGGAAACTTGCTACTGTGCGCATCACACCTTCCTCTTGGGGTTCCCAACGGACGTGTTAACTACACGCATCAAAGGTATCTCTAGTTGAAAGGCGTTAATAGTAATCAGACGTGTTAACTACACCTTAACATATTTGTGGCGCGCCCCCCTCCTTGGCCGCGCCGGCACATGGGGTTGAGCCCCAGTGTGCCCCACTGGTCAGCCCCTGGTGCTCCCAGGTAGCTCTTCGAAATATAAGACCAACAGTATAATTTTTGTAAATTTTTGAGAACTTTGAAAAACGCACATTTCTAGGTGTTGAAATTATTATTACAGGGCAGAAAAAGATGTTTCAAACCTCTAAACAACTAAAGCATTTTGCAAAACAAGTAGTGCTACAGCAAGTAAAGCAAGTGGAGGAAGAAAGAAATGTTGCTTAGCTCTTCTATGCATATAAAATGTACTTGTTAACAACGTTGATCAAGTCTTGCTACCAAATAAATCTTACATGACATAAGAAGAATTAAACCTCAAATCAATCATGTTACCTTGTATTGAATTGATATGGATCCAATCATAATACTTTGATATCCTTGCTTAGGCTCATATATAGGACAATCAATAGCTCCCACTTTGATAGTTCTCACATTAGAAATTGTATTAACTCCACATACTTTATCAATCCTCTTGGGAAAATAAATAGTATGCTCCTTGTCATCAACATTGAAAGTAACTTTTCCTTTATTGCAATCAATAACAGCCCCTGCGGTGTTAAGAAAAGGTCTCCCAAGAATAATAGACATATTATCATCTTCGAGCATTTCCAACACAACAAAATCGGTTAATATTAAGCAATTATTAGTAACTTGAACAGGAACATCCTCACATATACCAACAGGAATAGCAGTAGATTTATCAGCCATTTGCAAAGATATATCGGTTGGTATCAACTTATCTAAATAAAGTCTCTTGTAAAGAGAAAAAGGCATAACACTAACACCTGCTCCCAAATCACATAGAGCAGTTCTAACATAATTATTCTTGATGGAACAAGGAATAGTCGGTATACCAGGTCACCCAACTACTTTGGAACCTTGTCATTGAAAGAGTAATTAGCAAGCATAGTGGAAATCTCCTCATTAGGAATTTTCCTTTTGTTAGAGACAATATCTTTCATATACTTTGAATAAGGAGGCAATTTAATAGCATCAGTCAAAGGAATTTGCGAGAGCAAAGGTTTCATCCAATCACAAAATTTATTATAGTGTTCTTCTTCCTTTGATTTTAGTTTCTTAGCAGGAAAAGGCATTTGCTTTTGAACCCAAGGTTCTCTTTCATTACCATGTTTCTTAGCAATAAAATCTTCTTTAGTATACTTTTTATTTTTAGGAAGCTTTTCGAGTTCATCTTCAACCTCTTCTTTATCAGAAGCATCATTCTTATCATTATCTTTATCATGTTCATTACCACTTTCAGTTTCAGCATCAGAAATAGAAATACTATTAGGAACATTAATAGGTTCAGAGGATTCTACAATAGTTTTATGTTTCTTTTTCTTTTTCTTAGATGGAACACTAGTTTCAATTCGTTGAGAATCTTGTTCAACTCTTTTGGGATGCCCATCGGGATATAGAGGATCCTGGGTAGAAACACCGCCTCTAGTTGTTACTTCATAAGCATGTTTTTCTTTGGAACTATTTTTTAACAAGTCATTTTGCACTTTAGTGAGTTGATCAATTTGAGTTTGAACCATATGAAAATGTTTAACAAGCATCTTAACATCATTGGAGGTTCTCTCCACAATACCATGCAATTCACTAATAGCTCGAGAATTTTCCATTAGATGATTCTCTACTCTCATATTAAAATTATTTTGCTTAACAATATAATTATCAAACTCATCTAAACATTGATCAGGAGGTTTTGAGTACGGAATATCTTCCCTAGTAAAGCGTTGAAGAGAGTGTACCTCAATCATGGATGAAGGGGGAGTTATCTTGCATAGATCTTCTATGGGAGGTAAATTCTTCACATCTTCGGATTTAATACCCTTCTCTTTAAGAGATTTCTTGGCTTCCCTCATATCTTCATCATTTAATTTAATCAAACCCCTCTTCTTCAATATTGGTGTCGGGGTTGGTTCAGGTGTAGTCCAATCATCATGATTCTGGCCTATTCTAGCCAATAATTCTTCAGCGTCGTCTGGAGTTCTTTTCCTGAAAACACAACCAGCACAATTATCCAGGTATGCCCTAGACTCAATGGTTAGTCCACTATAAAATATATCAAGTAAATCATGCTTTTCCAGATCATGTCCGGGCCGAGCTCGATAAGAGAGCAAAATCTCGCCCAAGCCTCAGGCAATTTCTCTCCATCTTCCTGGTCAAAATTATAAATCCTCTGCAAAGCAATATGTTGAGCACTAGCAGGAAAGTATTTCCGAAAGAAAACATCAAGCAAATCACTTGGACTATCAATAGAATCAGGAGGCAAACTATTATACCAAGTTTTAGCATCATCCTTTAATGAGAAAGGAAAAAATTTAGCAACGAAATAAGTACGCTTCTTGATATCATCGAGAAAACAAGCTACTCGAGTTGAAAGCTCATTCATGTGTTCTACAACACTTTCTTTTTCAGTACCACAAAAAGGTGTTTTCTCAACAATAGATATATGAGATAAATCAAGAGAAAAATCATAATCCTTATCCTTAATGTTTATAGGAGATATGGCAAATTTAGGATCGGCAGACAGTTTATATCTAACGAGTATGTTGTGCAAGAAGCTTTTTAATATTACTTGTACCAGTAGTAGCATTACATTTATCAATGAAATCATCATCAAGTTCTACATAATCTTCATCAAGATCATCACTAGAGTATTCAACAGACTCAGGTGAATTAACAGGTGTAGCAGCATTTTCATTAGGAGTTTCAGTACTTTCAATTTGTCTTGACCTAGCAATTGTAGCATCTAGAAAAGATCCTAATGAACCATCATTATCAAGCACAGCAGAAGCATCATCAAAATTATAAGAGGAATTTTCAGATTCGAGCGAAGTACCGAGCATTTGAAGCTTGTGGTGGTGAAACAAGTTTACTTATCACGGATGGTGAATCAAGAGCAGCAGAGGTACTCAGAGTTGTACCTTTTCTTGTAGTGGATGGTAATATGGCGACTTTAGTATCGCGAGTTTTACCCATGATGGAGAATTTGCAGCGAACAATATCAATCCAAGTGAACTTGCAAATAAAGCTATGCTCCACGGCAACGGCGCCGGAAAATAGTCTTGATGACCCACAAGTATAGGGGATCGCAGCAGTCTTCGAGGGAAGTAAAACCCCATTTATTGATTCGACACAAGGGGAGCCAAAGAATATTTGTAAGCCTTAACAGCGGAGTTGTCAATTTAGCTGCACCTGGAAACAGACTTGCTCGCAAGAGTTTATCAGTAGCAACAGTTTTATAGCAGTAGCAGTAGTGAAATATCAGCAGCAGTGTAACAAAGACAGCAGTAGTGATTATAGTAAACAGCAGGATTAAAATATTGTAGGCACAGGGATGGATGAACGGGCGTTGCATGGATGATAGAAACTCATGTAACAATCTACGTAGGGCATTTGCAGATAGTAATAAAATGGTATCCAAGTACTAATCAATCCATAGGCATGTGTTCCATATTTAGTCGTACGTGCTCGCAATGAGAAACTTGCACAACATCTTTTGTCCTACCAGCCGGTGGCAGCCGGGCCTCTAGGTAATCTACTGGAAATTAAGGTACTCCTTTTAATAGAGCACCGGAGCAAAGCATTAACACTCCGTGAACACATGTGATCCTCATATCACCGCCTTCCCCTTCGGTTGTCCCAATTTCTGTCACTTTGGGGCCTCGGGTTCCGGACAACAACATGTCTATACAACTCGCAGGTAAGATCATAAAGCAATGAATATCATCATGAATTGATAACATGTTCAGATCTGAGATCATGGCACTCGGGCCCTAGTGACAAGCATTAAGCATAACAAGTTGCAACAATATCATAAAAGTACCAATTGCGGACACTAGGCACTATGCCCTAACAATCTTATGCTATTACATGACCAATCTCATCCAATCCCTACCATCCCCTTCAGCCTACAGCAGGGGAATTACTCACACATGGATGGGGGAAACATGGCTGGTCGATGGAGAGGCGTTGGTGGTGATGATGGCGATGATCTCCTCCAATTCCCCGTCCCGGCGGAGTGCCAGAACGGAGTTTCTGGTCCCGAGACGGAGTTTCGCGATGGCGACGGTGTTCTGGATGTCTTCTGGCGATTTCGTCTAATCCCCCGTGCGTTTTTAGGTCGAAGACCTTAAGTAGTCCAGAGGGGGGCACCTGGGGCTGCACGAGGCGTCGCCACCATAAGGCGGCGCGCCCCCCTCCTAGGCCGCGCTGGCCTATGGTCTGGAGGCTGTGGGCCTCCCCTTGGCCTGCCCTTCTGGCTCCGTGATTCTTCTGGGAAAATAGGCCCTTCGACATTAATTCCGGGGATTTTCCTGAAAGTTGAGTTTCTGCACAAAAACGAGACACCAGGGCAATTCTGCTGAAAACAGCGTTAGTCCGTGTTAGTTGTATCCAAAATAAACAAATTAGAGGCAAAATAATAGCAAAAGTGCTCGGGAAAGTAGATACGTTTTGGACGTATCACACCTATCTGTTGGTACGAGGCAGGTTCAAGCAAGGAGTTTGATCCAGATTATGTGAAGGAGAAGCAACAGATAATTGATGTGATAAGGGACAAACTCAAGATAGCTCAAAGCCGACAGAAGATTTATGCAGACCAAAAGAGGACATGGGAACCAAAGGTTGGAGACATGGTATACCTTAAAGTAAGTCCGATGAAAGGTCTCTACAGATTCGGAGTAAAGGGGAAGCTTAGCCCTAGATACATCGGACCTTTCAAGATACTGAGTCAGAACCGAGGGTTAGCCTTTGAATTGGATCTACCGGGAAGGTTAGCTCAAGTACACAATGTATTCCATGTGTCACAACTCAGAAAATGTTTAAAGACCCCAGATGAGCCAGTATCTCATGATGAGCTAGATCTACAGCCAGATTTGACTTACTTCGAGAAGCCAGCCAAGATTCTCGAGGAAAACTGGAAACAACTCAGAAATAGAGCAATCAAGTACTGCAAGATTCAGTGGAAGCGTCATCCTGAGAGAGAAGCCACCTGGGAAAAGGAGGAAGATTTAAGGAAGTCATATCCATAACTGTTCAGGTATTACAACCACAACTTCGGGACGAAGTTTTCTTTAAGGGGGAAAGGCTGTAATATCCTAGGTTTAGAGACGATCGAGGGGTAGAATTTAGGAAGGGATGTGCATTGCATCGTAAAATCTTGGGAAATTTCGTGCTTTTATAGAAAAATTGCATCAAAGGGGGACAAGTTTCTCTCTCGACACCATATAGGATTAGGGTTTCGAGAGTGCGATAAACTTGGAACTCACTAAACTCAATTAGGGTTTTCGAGGAGAGAGGGAAATAAATTCCTTCTCGACTTAAGTTGCATGATTGAATTCCAACATGATATGTTTGAATTTCAAATTCAAACCTTAATTATGAATATTATAATTCCAATTTGGATAATTCAATAAACAATTGAATAAATAAGAATATAAAACAATGGATTATATAATTCAAGCTCATTAGAGAAAACCTTGAGCTTTATTGATTAACACACATAATACAAACAATATCCAAAATTGAATTATAATATTACAACACATTACAGAATTGAATAAAGGAAAAAAGGAAAATAAAAGAAATACAAGTATTAACAGAATTCTAAACTAGACAAGTAAATCTTCATGATTTTCTTGATTAATACTTGAATGTCTTCACTTGGATCATCCAAAGTATCCCTGCAATCAAAGACAAGAAACAAAAAGAGAGGTTAGGCCAAGTGGCAAAGCCACTTGGCAAGTTAGTCAAATAAAATGGAATTTGGTGGATAATACCAAGTCTACCGGGGGAACAAGGCCAAAGGGCCCAAGTTCCAATCTGAGAGCACACAAGCAGCTCACCAGGCTACCTGCATGTTCTCCACACACACACAGCCAGGGGTGAAGCACCCAGGAAATGCAGTGCTGTCGACCATAGGAGCAAGGGAGAGGCAATATATAAACTTTTCACAGCCAAACCCTAGAAATCCATCGACCGGATCTCCAAGGGTAAGAACAGCCAGAGCCTTCGAACAGGAAGAACAGGAAGAACACCAAAGCCCTTCCATCCATCTAGAACCATCAAACCATCCAGAACAGTTCCAACAGGAATTGTGCTGTTGAGCAAGTCACATGGAGAAGCATCACAAGTTAGCAGGAGGAGCAGGGCAAGCTTCACACACCAACCAGAAGCAAATCCTCTACATCAGAAAATAATCTAGGAGCTGGAGTGAGGTATACACAAATGATCATGAGCAAACACATGTTTTGCTCATCAATAAGCATACACATGCATCACAAAAGCAAAGAAGGGTAGAAACCATGTTTGTATCATCATGTGGCTGCCAAGCCATTTGGTGCTAGCAAACAAGTGACCTAGCTAGAAGGAAATCATCAAGGGAACAATGGTTCTGTCAACACAGTGACATAACCAAAGGAATCCATCATGGATTTATCCTACCTAACCATCCAGATTCACCAAGCACTTACAGCTAGCTAAGCCATCAGAATATTGGACATTTATATGTCCAGTATGATTTCAACATCAAATAACCTAGCAGCCCATGCAAGACTACCAGGAATATTGCATAGAATCATCCACTGGAGGTAGGAGCAACCATTTCCAGCAGACATCAGACTAAATCTGCTAGGGTCACAACTACAAAAAAGCCTACTGAAGAAGTACATCATCACCCAATAGGGTTCAGTATGAGCTAGGGTACCCAACCAGTGGTTGGCATCCCTCTAGCTTCATCAAATCCATCCATGAGATCACCACTGCTAAGCAGTTCACATCATTTATCCATTCAATAAAACTGGACTACACAGATAAAAGAAACAGTTAAGCAAACCATGCACCAGGCCTTGCATTTGATCCAAGGGATCACAAGCAACAATAGGTGCTGGAGCAAGCTAGAGCATGCACCAGCACAGGCTTGAGCACCACACAGATGCAAGGAAGAGACCAGAGAGGTATCAATCCTAGCCAATAGCCAAGTATCAAGCAACTGGTGATCATAGGATCACCAGGGTGTGACAGAGCATGCAAAGGCATGCTAGAGCCAAGCCTAGCAGTAACAGCAGTATAAGAATTGAACTCATGCACATACATGAACCAACAAGAGGTCCTGATGATCACAGAATTACCCAAAGCCACAGTTAATCAATCATTGTACCACAAGATAATCAAATAGATGCATTATAATTGTATGCAGAAGCACACTAACAAGAGATGGAGCTGTCTAGCCAACAATCATGCTCAATAGAGCATTCCCATGAATTACAACTCAATGAACATATCACAGAGGCACTGGTACTTGCATAAATGCAAGGATTCATCACAGAAATCAAGCCAGGGGAAGTTAAATAGTTACACAGCAAAGGCATAGCACCATTAGCAGTAACAGGAATAGCCTAGCATGGCAGGAGCATCACATAATTCTCATAAGCAAGTACTCATGAGTCATAGCAGCACAGAGAGCCAGCATACATGAATAATTCAGAGGAAGAAGAAGACCAGCATGGCATAGGTTAGGGTCAGTAAGGCAATTGCAGCAGCAGCACACACACAGCAGCAGCACACGCACAACAGCGGCACACGCACGACAGTAGCAGAGAGCACAGCAGCAGGCCAGCAAACCAAAGCAGCAGCACGGCATGGCATCTCCATGAGGAGAAGCAGCCGCAGCTCAGCTAGAAGGAGGAGAAGAAGAGAAGAGAAGGGGAGGCGTACCTGGAGCAGAGCACCATGGCGTACCCGTGGCGGCGCGGTGGCATTGACCGTCCATGGCAGCGCCAAGCCGCGGCCAAGCCAGGCGTCGCTGACATAGGCATCCCAAATGGGCCTGTCGAAGATAGTACCCGGGGTTTAATGAAGGCCCACTACCCGAAGAATAAGAAGATTCGGGAGTCCACGATATATTAAGGAAAGTAGAGGTGTAATAGGAAGTGTTGTTTGTAATCTGGCGGGATGAGTTAGAAACCGTCCCGGACTACGTAACTTGTACAAAACGAAACCCTCGGCTCCGCCTCCTATATAAAGGGGAGTCGAGGGACGAAGAGATCATCGAATCATTGTTCACAAACCCTAGTTTTCATAATCGTCGAGTACTTTTCGGCTGAAACCTTCGAGATCTACTTGCCCTCTACTTCTAACTAAACCCTAGCCTATAATCCATAGGCATTGACAAGTTGATACCTTGTCAATTGGCGCCGTCTGTGGGAATTAGAGGCGTAAGGATCCGATCTCGATGGCACGTTCAAGATCTTCGACATCGTCAACCGCAAGCAACACAATGGATCGAGGTAAACGGATCGCTGTTGGTCTTGTCGATTTTGTTCCTCACCCACCCTCCCGTTTGGATGCATATGCGTATCGGCGGAGCCCATGGAGATGACGTTCGGAAGGTTTCACTTTCGTGTCGAGAAGGAAGGATCGTATCGTGTCGAAATTCCGATTTCGTCGGGATCGTCGGCGGTCGATTCCGATTTTTCAAGCTATACATCGTCAACCGAGTCAGGAGAAGAAGAAACTTCGGAAACACGTTACGTCAGCACCAGAGCAAGAGAGAAACTCGCCAAGATCTTCGGCGACATATCGTTCGAGTCATCCGCGGACTCATATATAAGCGATGACTCAAGCGATGTCGACAGTTACGACTTCATCGACAAATCTATCACGGTGGGCAAGGTCTTCATCAATCTCAACAATGATGTCACCAAACCCAACATAGATCTGAGTACAAAATATCATCAGATTTATGCCATTGAAAATCAAGAGGAAACATCAGAGGCTTTCGACGATTTGGGTAATCCCTATGTCTATTGATACGTCTCCGACGTATCGATAATTTCTTATGTTCTATGCCATATTATTGATGATACCTACATGTTTTATGCACACTTTATGTCATATTCGTGCATTTTCTGGAACTAACCTATTAACAAGATGCCGAAGTGCCGGTTCTCGTTTTCTGCTGTTTTTGGTTTCAGAAATCCTAGTAACGAAATATTCTCGGAATTGGACGAAACGAAGACCCGGGGGCCTATTTTTCCACGGAGCTTCCGGAAGACCGAAGAACACACGAAGTGGGGCCACGAGGTGGCGACACCACAAGGCGGCGCGGCCCGGGGGGCCCGCGCCGCCCTATGGTGTGGCCCCCTCGTCCGGCCCCCGACTCGCCCTTCCGCCTACTTAAAGCCTCCGTCGCGAAACCCCGATGCGAAAAACCACGATACGGAAAACCTTACAGAGACGCCGCCGCCGCCGATCCCATCTCGGGGGATTCCGGAGATCTCCTCCGACACCCTGCCGGAGAGGGGATTCATCTCCCGGAGGACTCTACACCGCCATGGTCGCCTCCGGAGTGATGAGTGAGTAGTTCACCCCTGGACTATGGGTCCATAGCAGTAGCTAGATGGTTGTCTTCTCCTCATTGTGCTTCATTGTTGGATCTTGTGAGCTGCCTAACATGATCAAGATCATCTATCCGTAATTCTATATGTTGTGTTTGTCGGGATCCGATGGATAGAGAATACCATGTCATGTTAATTATCAAGTTATTACACATGTGTTGTTTATGATCTTGCATGCTCTCCGTTTCTAGTAGAGGCTCTGGCCAAGTTTTTACTTTTAACTCCAAGAGGGAGTATTTATGCTCGATAGTGGGTTCATGCCCGCATTGACACCTGGGACGAGTGACGAAAGTTCTAAGGTTGTGTTGTGCTTGTTGCCACTAGGGATAAAACATTGGCGCTATGTCCGAGGATGTAGTTGTTGATTACATTACGCACCATACTTAATGCAATTGTCCGTTGCTTTGCAACTTAATACCGGAGGGGTTCGGATGATAACCTCGAAGGTGGACTTTTTAGGCATAGATGCGGTTGGATGGCGGTCTATGTACTTTGTCGTAATGCCCAATTAAATCTCACTATACTTATCATGTCATGTATGTGCATTGTTATGCCCTCTCTATTTGTCAATTGCCCGACCGTAATTTGTTCACCCAACATGCTTTTATCTTATGGGAGAGACACCTCTAGTGAACTGTGGACCCCGGTCCATTCTTTTAATACTGAAATACAAATCTGCTGCAATACTTGTTTTTACTGTTTTCTCTGCAAACAATCATCTTCCACACAATACGGTTAATCCTTTGTTACAGCAAGCCGGTGAGATTGACAACCTCATCTGTTTCGTTGGGGCAAAGTACTTTGGTTGTGTTGTGCAGGTTCCACGTTGGCGCCGGAATCTCCGGTGTTGCGCCGCACTACATCCCGCCGCCATCAACCTTCAACGTGCTTCTTGACTCCTACTGGTTCGATTAAACCTTGGTTTCTTACCGAGGGAAACTTGCCGCTGTGCGCATCACACCTTCCTCTTGGGGTTCCCAACGGACGTGTCAACTACACGCATCAAGCAAATTTACGGCGCCGTTGCCGGGGAGATCAAGACACGCTGCAAGGGGAGTCTCCACTTCCCAACCTCTTTACTTTGTTTTTGTCTTGCTTTATTTTATTTACTACTTTGTTTGCTGCATTATATCAAAATACAAAAAAATTAGTTGGTAGCTTTACTTTATTTGCTGTCTTGTTTGCCATATCAAAAACACAAAAAAAAAAATTTTACTTGCATTTACTTTATCTAGTTTGCTTTATTTACTGTCTTGCACTCTATATTAAAAATACAAAAAAAAAATATTTAGTTACTTTTGTTACCATGTCTAGCTCTGAACCTGTTACTTCTTCGCCTGAAGAATTAGTCTTCACTTTTAAACAAGGGGATGAGGAGAGTTTTAAGGATGCTTGGTCTAGAATTTTTACTTCTTATCGTGAAACTGAACCTCAAATGACTCTAAGTTTGCTCCTTAGTAATTTTTATTTTGGTCTTATGGTTCGCTATAGATATGCTTTGGATACTTTAGTGGGAGGAGATTTCCTCCATTACAATGGGGATCAAGCTTTTACTGCCATAAAGAAGTTGGTTGCGTCACATGATTCAGCTAATAATTTTGATTCAGCCCTTATCAGCATTCATAATAGATTAAACACTCTTGAGACAAGTGCATCTCGCTTAAATGAAAATTATGGATACATTCGTAACCGTCTTGATCAAGTTTTAGTGAACTCTGAACTTTCATTGTGGGATCCTGCTCGTTAAAATTGTTATCGGTGATCGAACTCTTCATGCCTACTGTGATATTATGTATGAATTTTGCCTTATGCCTGAAAGCATTTATAAATCTTTGAAACTTTGGGGAGGCAATGAAGGAGGAGAAGAAATAACTCTCATTGATAACTCTATTATAATTCCTAAGGGAGCAGCTGCAGGTGTGCATACAACCATACTTGGAAGAACAATATCCATTGATTATCTTGTTATTGAAACAGGAAAAATCATACTCGGGAGATCCCTGTTGAAACTATTGGGAGCAGTCATTGATGTGGGAGAAGGCACTCTGAAATTCACCTCTATACCAGGGGGAAATCATATATTTCCTAAACCAAAGGGAAAGAAAAACAATAAGAAAGGTAAGGGTAAAGCCCAAGGTAAGGTTGACGCACCACCCTTCGATAATACTTGAGATACACTTTCTGCGCCTAGCTGAAAGGCGTTAAAGAAAAGCGCTTATGGGAGACAACCCATGTTTTTACTCCAGTATTTTTGTTTTATATTTGTGTCTTGGAAGTTGTTTACTACTGTAGCAACCTCTCCTTATCTTAGTTTTATGTTTTGTTGTGCCAAGTAAAGTCTTTGATAGAAAAGTAAGTACTAGATTTGGATTACTGCGCAGTTCCAGATTTCTTTGCTGTCACGAATCTGGGTCTATCTCCCTGTAGGTAGCTCAGAAAATTACGCCAATTTACGAGCATGATCCTCAGATATGTACGCAACTTTCATTCAATTTGAGCATTTTCGTTTGAGCAAATCTGGTGGCCTAATAAAATCCATCTTTACGGACTGTTCTGTTTTGACAGATTCTGTCTTTTATTTCGCATTGCCTCTTTTGCTATGTTGGATGAATTTCTTTGATCCACTAATGTCCAGTAGCTTTATGCAATGTCCAGAAGTGTTAAGAATGATTGTGTCACCTCTGAACATGTGAATTTTTATTATGCACTAACCCTCTAATGAGTTGTTTCGAGTTTGGTGTGGAGGAAGTTTTCAAGGATCAAGAGAGGAGTATGATGCAATATGATCAAGGAGAGTGAAAGCTCTAAGCTTGGGGATGCCCCGGTGGTTCACCCCTGCATATTATAAGAAGACTCAAGCTTCTAAGCTTGGGGATGCCCAAGGCATCCCCTTCTTCATCGACAACATTATCAGGTTCCTCCCCGAAACTATATTTTTATTCCGTCACATCTTATGCACTTTGCTTGGAGCGTCGGTTTGTTTTTGTTTTTTGTTTTGTTTGAATAAAATGGATCCTAGCATTCACTTTATGGGAGAGAGACACGCTCCGCTGTAGCATATGGACAAATATGTCCTTAGGCTCTACTCATAGTATTCATGGCGAAGTTTCTTCTTCGTTAAATTGTTATATGGTTGGAATTGGAAAATGCTACATCTAGTAACTCTAAAATGTCTTGGATAATTTGATACTTGGCAATTGTTGTGCTCATGTTTAAGCTCTTGCATCATATACTTTGCACCCATTAATGAAGAAATACTTAGAGCTTGCTAATTTGGTTTGCATATTTGGTTTCTCTAGAGTCTAGATAACATCTACTATTGAGTTTTGAACAACAAGGAAGATGGTATGGAGTCTTATAATGTTTACCATATGTCTTTTATGTGAGTTTTGCTGTACCGTTCATCCTTGTGTTTGTTTCAAATAACCTTGCTAGCCTAAACCTTGTATCGAGAGGGAATACTTCTCATGCATCCCAAATACTTGAGCCAACCACTATGCCATTTGTTTCCACCATACCTACCTACTACATGGTATTTATCCGCCATTCCAAAGTAAATTGCTTGAGTGCTACCTTTAAAATTCCATCATTCACCTTTGCAATATATAGCTCATGGGACAAATAGCTTAAAAAAACTATTGTGGTATTGAATATGTACTTATGCACTTTATCTCTTATTAAGTTGCTTGTTGAGCGATAACCATGTTTCTGGGGACGCCATCAACTATTCTTTGTTGGATATCATGTGAGTTGCTATGCATGTCCGTCTTGTCCGAAGCAAGAGAGATCTACCACCTTCATGGTTGGAGCATGCATATTGTTAGAGAAGAACTTTGGGCCGCTAACTAAAGCCATGATTCATGGTGGAAGTTTCAGTTTGGACATATATCCTCAATCTCATATGAGAATAATAATTGTTGCCACATGCTTATGCATTAAAGAGGAGTCCATTATCTGTTGTCCATGTTGTCCCGGTATGGATGTCTAAGTTGAGAATAATCAAAAGCGAGAAATCCAAAATGCGAGCTTTCTCCTTAGACCTTTGTACAGGCGGCATGGAGGTACCCCATTGTGACACTTGGTCAAAACATGTGCATTGCAAAGATCCGGTAGTCCAAGTTAATTAGGACAAGGTGCGGGCACTATTAGTATACTATGCATGAGACTTGCAACTTGTAAGATATAATGTACATAACTCATATGCTTTATTACTACCGTTGACAAAATTGTTTCATGTTTTCAAAATAAAAGCTCTAGCACAAATATAGCAATCGATGCTTTCCTCTTTGAAGGACCATTCTCTTTACTTTTATGTTGAGTCAGTTCACCTATCTCTCTCCACCTCAAGAAGCAAACACTTGTGTGAACTGTGCATTGATTCCTACATACTTGCATATTGTACTTGTTATATTACTCTATGTTGACAATTATCCATGAGATATACATGTTACAAGTTGAAAGCAACCGCTGAAACTTAATCTTCCTTTGTGTTGCTTCAATGCCTTTACTTTGATTTATTGCTTTATGAGTTAACTCTTATGCAAGACTTATTAATACTTGTCTTGAAGTACTATTCATGAAAAGTCTTTGCTATATGATTCACTTGTTTTCTCATGTCATTACCATTGTTTTGATCGCTGCATCCACTACATATGTTTACAAATAGTATGATCAAGGTTATGATGGCATATCACTTCAGAAATTATCTTTGTTATCGTTTTACCTGCTCGGGACGAGCGGAACTAAGCTTGGGGATGCTTGATACGTCTCCGACGTATCGATAATTTCTTATGTTCTATGCCATATTATTGATGATACCTACATGTTTTATGCACACTTTATGTCATATTCGTGCATTTTCCGGAACTAACCTATTAACAAGATGCCGAAGTGCCAGTTCTCGTTTTCTCGCTGTTTTTGGTTTCAGAAATCCTAGTAACGAAATATTCTCGGAATTGGACGAAACGAAGACCCGGGGGCCTATTTTTCCACGGAGCTTCCAGAAGACCGAAGAACACACGAAGTGGGGCCACGAGGTGGCGACACCACAAGGCGGCGCGGCCCAGGGGGGGCCCGCGCCGCCCTATGGTGTGGCCCCCTCGTCAGGCCCCCGACTCTGCCCTTCCGCCTACTTAAAGCCTCCGTCGCGAAACCCCTGATGCGAAAAACCACGATACGGAAAACCTTACTGAGACGCCGCCGCCGCCGATCCCATCTCGGGGGATTCTGAGATCTCCTCCGGCACCCTACCGGAGAGGGGATTCATCTCCCGGAGGACTCTACACCGCCATGGTCGCCTCCGGAGTGATGAGTGAGTAGTTCACCCCTGGACTATGGGTCCATAGGAGTAGCTAGATGGTTGTCTTCTCCTCATTGTGCTTCATTGTTGGATCTTGTGAGCTGCCTAACATGATCAAGATCATCTATCTGTAATTCTATATGTTGTGTTTGTCGGGATCCGATGGATAGAGAATACCATGTCATGTTAATTATCAAGTTATTACACATGTGTTGTTTATGATCTTGCATGCTCTCCGTTTCTAGTAGAGGCTCTGGCCAAGTTTTTACTTTTAACTCCAAGAGGGAGTATTTATGCTCGATAGTGGGTTCATGCCCGCATTGACACTCGGGACGAGTGACGAAAGTTCTAAGGTTGTGTTGTGCTTGTTGCCACTAGGGATAAAACATTGGCGCTATGTCCGAGGATGTAGTTGTTGATTACATTACGCACCATACTTAACGCAATTGTCCGTTGCTTTGCAACTTAATACGGAGGGGGTTCGGATGATAACCTCGAAGGTGGACTTTTTAGGCATAGATGCGGTTGGATGGCGGTCTATGTACTTTGTCGTAATGCCCAATTAAATCTCACTATACTTATCATGTCATGTATGTGCATTGTTATGCCCTCTCTATTTGTCAATTGCCCGACCGTAATTTGTTCACCCAACATGATTTTATCTTATGGGAGAGACACCTCTAGTGAACTGTGGACCCCGGTCCATTCTTTTAATACTCGAAATACAAATCTGCTCGCAATACTTGTTTTTACTTGTTTTCTCCGCAAACAATCATCTTCCACACAATACGGTTAATCCTTTGTTACAGCAAGCCGGTGAGATTGACAACCTCACCTGTTTCGTTGGGGCAAAGTACTTTGGTTGTGTTGTGCGGGTTCCACGTTGGCGCCGGAATCTACGGTGTTGCGCCGCACTACATCCCGCCGCCATCAACCTTCAACGTGCTTCTTGACTCCTACTTGGTTCGATTAAACCTTGGTTTCTTACGAGGGAAACTTGCCGCTGTGCGCATCACACCTTCCTCTTGGGGTTCCCAACGGACGTGTCAACTACACGCATCA
>NC_061509.1:185162434-185175478 GCF_022539505.1 Lolium rigidum
GTTCGGATGATAACCCGAAGGTGGACTTTTTAGGCATAGATGCATGCTTTGGATGGCGGTCTATGTACTTTGTCGTAATGCCCAATTAAATCTCACTATATTTATCATGACATATATGTGCATTGTTATGCCCTCTCTATTTGTCAATTGCCCGATCGTAATTTGTTCACCCAACATGCTTTTATCTTATGGGAGAGACACCTCTAGTGAACTGTGGACCCGGTCCATTCTTTTATACTGAAATACAAATCTGCTTGCAATACTTGTTTTATCTGTTTTCTTGCAAACAATCATCTTCCACACAATACGGTTAATCCTTTGTTACGGCAAGCCGGTGAGATTGACAACCTCACTTGTTTCGTTGGGGCAAAGTATTTTGGTTGTGTTGTGCGAGTTCCACGTTGGCGCCGGAATCTCCGGTGTTGCGCCGCACTACATCCCGCCGCCATCAACCTTCAACGTGCTTCTTGGCTCCTCCTGGTTCGATAAACCTTGGTTTCTTTCGAGGGAAAACTTGCTCGCTGTGCGCATCATACCTTCCTCTTGGGGTTCCCAACGAACGTGTGAGTTACACGCCATCAAGCTCTTTTACGGCGCCGTTGCCGGGGAAATCAAGACACGCTGCAAGGGGAGTCTCCACTTCCCAATCTCTTTACTTTGTTTTTGTCTTGCTTTATTTTATTTACTACTTTGTTTGCTGCACTATATCAAAACACAAAAAAATTAGTTGCTAGCTTTACTTTATTTACTATCTTGTTTTGCTATATCAAAAACACAAAAAAATTAGTTACTTGCATTTACTTTATCTAGTTTGCTTTATTTACTACCGCTAAAATGGCCACCCCTGAAAATACTAAGTTGTGTGACTTCACAACCACAAATAATAATGATTTCCTATGCACACCTATTGCTCCACCTGCTACTACTGACAGAATTCTTTGAAATTAAACCTCGCTTTACTTGAATCTTGTTATGCGAGAGCAATTTTGCAGTGTTAGTTACGATGATGCTTGCTCGCCCATCTTAATAATTTTGTTGAACTATGTGAAATGCAAAAGTATAAGGATGTAGATGGTGATATTATTAAATTAAAATTGTTTCCTTTCTCATTAAGAGGAAGAGCTAAAGATTGGTTGCTATCTCTGCCTAAGAATAGTATTGATTCCTGGACTAAATGCAAGGATGCTTTTATTGGTAGATATTATCCCCCTGCTAAAATTATATCTTTGAGGAGTAGCAAAATGAATTTTAAACAATTGGATAATGAACATGTTGCTCAAGCTTGGGAAAGAATGAAATCTTTGGTTAAAAATTGCCCAACCCATGGACTGACTACTTGGATGATCATCCAAACCTTCTATGCAGGACTAAATTTTTCTTCGCGGAATTTATTGGATTCAACTGCTGGAGGTACCTTTATGTCCATCACTCTTGGTGAAGCAACAAAGCTCCTTGATAATATGATGGTTAATTACTACGAATGGCACACGGAAAGAGCTCCACAAGGTAAGAAGGTAAATTCTGTTGAAGAATCCTCTTCCTTGAATGATAAGATTGATGCTATTATGTCTATGCTTGTGAATGATAGGACTAATGTTGATCCTAATAATGTTCCGTTAGTTTCATTGGTTGCCCAAGAAGAACATGTTGATGTAAACTTCATTAAAAATAATAATTTCAACAACAATGCTTATCGGAACAATTCTAGTAATAACTATAGTCCATATCCTTATAATAATGGTAACGGTTATGCTAATTCTTATGGGAATTCTTACAATAATAATAGGAACACACCCCTGGACTTGAAGCTATGCTTAAAGAATTTATTAGTACACAAACTGCCTTTAACAAATCTGTTGAGGAAAAGCTCAATAAAATTGATATTCTTGCTTCTAAGGTTGATAGTCTTGTCTCTGATGTTGATCTTTTGAAATCGAAAGTTATGCCTAATAGGGATATTGAAAATAAAATTGTTACTACAGCAAATGCCATCCAAGTTAGAATTAATTAGAATATAAGATTAATGGCTGAACTGCGTGCTAGGTGGGATAGAGAAGAAAATGAAAAACTAGCTAAAGAGAATAATGTAGCTAAAGTTTGGACTATTACCACCACTAGTAATGCTAATGATTCACATGTTGCTGCACCTCCTACTATTAATGGTAAAATAATTGGTGTTGGCAATGTTTCTACTCCTAGTGCAAAGCGCACAAAATTACCCGAAATTGCTAAAACGCTATGAAACTGCACTGTGATAAAACTGCTGAAATTTTTTCCAACCTTGGGGATGATAATCCCATTGCTTTAGATTGTAATGATTTAGATTTTGATGATTGCCACATCTCTGAAGTTATAAAGTTCTTACAAAAACTTGCTAAGAGTCCCAATGCTAGTGCTGTAAACTTGGCTTTCACAAAACATATTACAAATGCTCTCATAAAAGCTAGAGAAGAGAAACTAAAACTTGAAACTTCTATTCCTAGAAAGCTAGAGGATGGTTGGGAGCCCATCATTAAAATGAGGGTCAATGATTTTGATTGTAATACTTTATGTGATCTTGGTGCAAGTATTTACGTTATGCCTAAGAAAGTCTATGATATGCTTGACTTGCCACCATTGAAAAATTGTTATTTGGATGTTAATCTCGTCGATAATGCTAAGAAGAAACCTTTGGGGAGAGTTGATAATGTTCATATTATGGTTAATAATAACCTTGTCCCCGTTGATTTTGTTGTCTTGGATATTGAATGCAATGCATCTTGCCCCATTATATTGGGAAGACCTTTTCTTCGAACCGTTGGTGCTACTATTGATATGAAGGAAGGTAATATTAAATATCAATTTCCTCTCAAGAAAGGTATGGAACACTTCCCTAGAAAGAGAATGAAGTTACCTTATGATTCTATTATTAGAACAAATTATGATGTTGATGCTTCATCTCTTGATGTTACTTGATATACACTTCTGCGCCTAGCTGAAATGCGTTAAAGAAAAGCGCTTATGGGAGACAACCCATGTTTTTACTACAGTATTTTTGTTTTATATTTGAGTCTTGGAAGTTGTTTACTACTGTAGCAACCTCTCCTTATCTTAGTTTTATGTTTTGTTGTGCCAAGTAAAGTCTTTGATAGTAAAGTGAATACTAGATTTGGATTACTGCGCGAAAACATATTTCTTTGCTTGATCACGAATCTGGGTCTAATTCTCTGTAGGTAACTCAGAAAATTATGCCAATTTACGTGAGTGATCCTCAGATATGTACGCAACTTTCATTAAATTTGGGCATTTTCATTTGAGCAAGTCTGGTGCCTCAATAAAATCCATCTTTACGGACCGTTCTGTTTTGACAGATTCTGCCTTTTATTTCGCATTGCCTCTTTTGCTATTTTGGATGAATTTCTTTGATACATTAATGTCCAGTAGCTTTATGAAATGTCCAGAAGTGTTAAGAATGATTGTGTCACCTCTGAACATGTTAATTTTTATTGTCCACTAACCCTCTAATGAGTTGTTTCGAGTTTGGTGTGGAGGAAGTTTTCAAGGATCAAGAGAGGAGTATGATACAATATGATCAAGGAGAGTGAAAGCTCTAAGCTTGGGGATACCCCGGTGGTTCACCCCTGCATATTCTAAGAAGACTCAAGCGTCTAATCTTGGGGATGCCCAAGGCATCCCCTTCTTCACCGACAACATTATCAGGTTCCTCCCACGAAACTATATTTTTATTCCGTCACATCTTATGTACTTTGCTTGGAGCGTCGGTTTGTTTTTGTTTTTGTTTTGTTTGAATAAAATGGATCCTAGCATTCACGCGTATGGGAGAGAGACACGCTCCATCGTAGCATATGGACAAGTATGTCCTTAGGCTTTACTCATAGTATTCATGGCGAAGTTTCTTCTTCGTTAAATTGTTATATGGTTGGAATTGGAAAATGCTACATGTAGTAATTCTAAAATGTCTTGGATAATTTGATACTTGGCAATTGTTGTGCTCATGTTTAAGCTCTTGCATCATATACTTTGCACCCATTAATGAAGAAACACTTAGAGCTTGCTAATTTGGTTTGCATATTTGGTTTCTCTAGAGTCTAGATAATATCTAGTATTGAGTTTTGAACAACAAGGAAGACGGTGTAGAGTCTTATAATGTTTACAATATGTCTTTTATGTGAGTTTTGCTGCACCGTTCATCCTTGTGTTTGTTTCAAATAACCTTGCTAGCCTAAACCTTGTATCGAGAGGGAATACTTCTCATGCATCCAAAATCCTTGAGCCAACCACTATGCCATTTGTGTCCACCATACCTACCTACTACATGGTATTTCTCCGCTATTCCAAAGTAAATTGCTTGAGTGCTACCTTTAAAATTCCATCATTCACCTTTGCAATATATAGCTCATGGGACAAATAGCTTAAAAACTATTGTGGTATTGAATATGTACTTATCCACTTTATCTCTTATTAAGTTGCTTGTTGTGCGATAACCATGTTTCTGGGGACGCCATCAACTATTCTTTGTTGAATATCATGTGAGTTGCTATGCATGTCCGTCTTGTCTTAAGTAAGAGAGATCTACCACCTTAATGGTTGGAGCATGCATATTGTTAGAGAAGAACATTGGGCCGCTAACTAAAGCCATGAATCATGGTGGAAGTTTCAGTTTTGGACATATATCCTCAATCTCATATGAGAATAATAATTGTTGCCACATGCTTATGCATTAAAGAGGAGTCCATTATCTGTTGTCCATGTTGTCCCGGTATGGATGTCTAAGTTGAGAATAATCAAAAGCGAGAAATCCAAAATGCGAGCTTTCTCCTTAGACCTTTGTACAGGCGGCATGGAGGTACCCCATTGTGACACTTGGTTAAAACATGTGTATTGCGATGATCCAGGTAGTCCAAGCTAATTAGGACAAGGTGCGGGCACTATTAGTATACTATGCATGAGGCTTGCAACTTGTAAGATATAATTTACATAACTCATATGCTTTATTACTACCGTTGACAAAATTGTTTCATGTTTTCAAAATAAAAGCTCTAGCACAAATATAGCAATCGATGCTTTCCTCTTTGAAGGACCATTCTTTTTACTTTTATGTTGAGTCGGTTCACCTATCTCTCTCCACCTCAAGAAGCAAACACTTGTGTGAACTGTGCATTGATTCCTACATACTTGCATATTGCACTTGTTATATTACTCTATGTTGACAATTATCCATGAGATACAAATGTTATAAGTTGAAAGCAACCGCTGAAACTTAATCTTCCTTTGTGTTGCTTCAATACCTTTACTTTGATTTATTGCTTTATGAGTTAACTCTTATGCAAGACTTATTGATGCTTGTCTTGAAGTACTATTCATGAAAAGTCTTTGCTTTATGATTCACTTGTTTACTCATGTCATTACCATTGTTTTGATCGCTGCATTCATTACATATGTTTACAAATAGTATGATCAAGGTTATGATGGCATGTCACTTCGAAATTATCTTTGTTATCGTTTTACTCGCTCGGGACGAGCGGAACTAAGCTTGGGGATGCTGATACGTCTCCGACGTATCGATAATTTCTTATGTTCCATGCCACATTATTGATGATATCTACATGTTTTATGCACACTTTATGTCATATTCGTGCATTTTCCGGAACTAACCTATTAACAAGATGCCGAAGAGCCGATTGCTTTGTTTTCTGTTGTTTTTGGTTTCAGAAATCCTAGTAACGAAATATTCTCGGAATTGGACGAAATCAACACCCGGGGTCCTATTTTGCCACGAAGCTTCCAGAAGACCGAAGAGGAGTCGAAGTGGGGCCACGAGGCGCCGCCACACTAGGGCGGCGCGGCCCGAGCCCCGGCCGCGCCGACCTATGGTGTGGGGCCCTCGTGTGGCCCCCGCGTTGCCCTTCCGCCTACTTAAAGCCTCCGTCGCGAAACCCCCGATCACCGAGAGCCACAATACGGAAAACCTTACCGAGACGCCGCCGCCAATCCCATCTCGGGGGATTACTGGAGATCTCCTCCGGCACCCTGCCGGAGAGGGGATTCATCTCCCGGAGGACTCTTCACCGCCATGGTCGCCTCCGGAGTGATGAGTGAGTAGTTCACCCCTGGACTATGGGTCCATAGCGAGTAGCTAGATGGTTGTCTTCTCCTCATTGTGCTTCATTGTTGGATCTTGTGAGCTGCCTAACATGATCAAGATCATCTATCCGTAATGCTATATGTTGTGTTTGTCGGGATCCGATGGATAGAGAATACTATGTTATGTTAATTATCAAGTTATTACCTATGTGTTGTTTATGATCTTGCATGCTCTCCGTTATTAGTAGAGGCTCGGCCAAGTTTTTGCTCTTAACTCCAAGAGGGAGTATTTATGCTCGATAGTGGGTTCATGCCTCAATTGAATGCGGGACAGGTGACGAAAGTTCTAAGGTTGTGGATGTGCTTGTTGCCACTAGGGATAAAACATTGATGCTATGTCTAAGGATGTAGTTATTGATTACATTACGCACCATACTTAATGCAATTGTCCGTTGTTTTGCAACTTAATACTGGAAGGGGTTCGGATGATAACTCGAAGGTGGACTTTTTAGGCATAGATGCATGCTTGGATGGCGGTCTATGTACTTTGTCGTAATGCCCAATTAAATCTCACTATATTTATCATGACATATATGTGCATTGTTATGCCCTCTCTATTTGTCAATTGCCCGACTTGTAATTTGTTCACCCAACATGCTTTTATCTTATGGGAGAGACACCTCTAGTGAACTGTGGACCCCGGTCCATTCTTTTATACTCTGAAATACAAATCTCGCTGCAATACTTGTTTTATTGTTTTCTTGCAAACAATCATCTTCCACACAATACGGTTAATCCTTTGTTACAGCAAGCCGGTGAGATTGACAACCTCAACTGTTTCGTTGGGGCAAAGTATTTTGGTTGTGTTGTGCGGGTTCCACGTTGGCGCCGGAATCTCCGGTGTTGCGCCGCACTACATCCCGCCGCCATCAACCTTCAACGTGCTTCTTGGCTCCTCCTGGTTCGATAAACCTTGGTTTCTTTCTGAGGGAAAACTTGCTGCTGTGCGCATCATACCTTCCTCTTGGGGTTCCCAACGAACGTGTGAGTTACACGCCATCAATATCCTTCATCAAATTCTTCTTATTGCAACCTTGAAGCCAACATATGGTTCAAGAATTGCCTATGGACAACTCCTACAAATATAACTCAATGCAAACATTAGTCCATAGGGATTGTCATTAATTACCAAAACCACACATGGGAGCTCCATGCACTTTCAGTTATGAGTTTTCTTATCAAGTAGAATCCAAGGTGACTTGTTTATCAAGTAACAAGCGGTGGAGACTGCTTCAACCCAAAAACGTCTATGCATACCATCATTGGACAACATGCAGCGAGCATGATGTTTTGTTCATCCTCTCCGCTACACCATTCTGCTGAGGAGTATATGAGATGGTGTGGTGCCTGACAATGCCTTCGTTGCTGCAATAATCATTGAAAATAGTAGAACAAAACTCCATGCCATTGTTAGTACGAAACGATTTAACTTTCTTTCTCGTTTGCTTCTCTACCATAACTTTCCACTTTCTAAAAACATCAAACACATCAGATTTATGTTTCGGAAAGGAAGGCCACACTTTTCACGGAGTAATCATCTATGATAGTAAGCATGTAATTTGCACCACCAAAAGAAGTTTTGTGGGAAGGTCCCCACACATCAGCATGCACATAATCTAAAATCCCTTTGGTGGTATGAACGGAAGCATTGAATTTAACTCTTTTATGCTTACCAAAAATGCAGTGCTAACAGAACTCAAACTGACTCAAATTGCAGCCATCTAGCAGGTCTCTCCTGTGCAATTCTGCCATACCATGTTCACTCATATGTCCAAGACGCATATGCCACATATTAGTTTTACCAGATTTATCAGGAATAACAGCAGCAACAATACCAGACAAAGTGCTACCTCTAAGAACATATAATTTTGCAGAATTCATATCACCAATCATGTGAACGAGAGAACCTTTTCATACCTTCAAAACTTCGCGAGAACCAGAGTGTTTGTACCCATCAACATCAAGGGTACTTAGAAAGATCAGATTTCTGGCCATGCCAGGTATGTGTCTCACATCTGTCAGAGTGCGTGTCATGCCATCATGCATCTTGATCTGAACGGAGCCAATGCCCATGATCTCAGGTGGGTTGTTATCTCCCATACGCACAACATCTCCACTCTACACAAACTCATAAGAACTGAACCAGTCTTTGTTACAGCAGATATGAAACGAACATGCAGAATCAAGGATCCACTCATCATTACCAGAAACACAACCAGCAAACACAACTAGGCAATCACCATCAGAATTATCACTGGAAACAACAACATCCTTACCATCACCATCAGATTTGTTTTTCGGTTGGTAAGTATCGTTTCTTTTCTCTTTGTTCTGCAACTTCCAACAATCATCAATATTGTGGTTAGTGTTCTTACAATACTTGCAGAACTTACCATCTCGTCCCTTGAACTTTGAGCGACCTCTGTCGGTCTTGCTCTTATCTCTGTTGTAGTTGTTGTTTCTGTTCTCGGTCGTGCCTCGGACATGCAGTGCTTCTACTTTAGATGACGAACCCTCTGCCTGCACCATAGATTTCATCTTTTCCCTCTGCTGGAGGGCCTCATAAACTTTGACAAGGGTTAGTTCATCACGGCTGTATAACAAGGTGTCTTGAAAATTCGCAAAAGAATTAGGCAATGAGACTAACAATATAAGAGCGAGATCCTCATCCTCATAACTTACTTCCATGGACAACAAATCAGAAACGATCTCTCTAAAGATCGATAGGTGATTCATGACTGACGCACCTTCTTGCAGCTTGTGCGAGAACAACTTCATCTTCACGTGCATCTTACTGGTTAGATCTTTGAACATGCAGATCGATTCCAGTTTCAACCACAGTGCCGCTGCGGATTTCTCACACAGCACTTCATGCAAGATATTATTTGATAGATGAAGTTGAATTAAAGAAAAAGCATTACGGTCTTTCCTCTTCTCATTGTCGGTCCAGGTCTTGGCATCTTTCTTGCCAAATCCATCAAGAGCTTCATCCAGATCAGAAGATTGGGTAAGGATCGCCCTCATCTTCACTTGCCACAGAGAAAATCTCGTGGTGTAATCCAGCTGCGATAGATCGAACTTCAAAGAAGACATGTTGCAAACCCTAGGTTAAAACCTGGGCTCTGATACCACTTGTTATAAAAGAGACAAGCAAATAACGAAGAACGAAACAAGAACACACGCAGGGAACACAAGATTTTAACGTGGAAAACCCTCTCCAACAAAGAGAGGTAAAAATCACGGGCGCCAGACAACAAAACTTCACTATATTGGGGAGTGTTTACAAACGCCGTATGTTATCTTATAATCTGATGAACCCTAGCCGGCGGCTTACAAGAGGTGTATATAGACGGTGGCATCGATCCGTACCGCGGGGGGCTGCCGCCCCCCGCACCCTCCTTCGCAGGCGTCCCTGTAGGTGCTTGGGTCAAAACGTAGCGGAGTCTGAAGTTAGCCTCTCTTTAGAATGAATTTGGATCACAATACAACATCGTCCGTCGGCATGGACCACTGCCTTCGTGTTCCTCTCCACCAGGGTGCCATCGAAGGGTTCTGCTTTCCGACGCTCTCCTCAACTGCTGATGGCGGCCGCGGCCATCCCTGTTGTCTGTCTTGTCGCCGGCATGGGATCCCAACTTCGATCAAGGACGGGTTGAAACCGGCGAAACCATCAGCCAGACCGTCTCAAACCAGCATCAGGTTTTTCTATTGCGGTTTGTACCTGTGCACCGGTGAGCCCGGCAAAAACCAGGGATACGGTGCGGTGTGGTTCGGTCTGGTGGTTTGCCCAGTTTAAGACCAAAAAATTGTGCCCGGGCTGAGTTGGAATATATAGAAAGGAATGCCGCAATATATACGAGTTCTTCTTCTTTATCGAAAAAAAATACGAGTTCTTCTTCTGTGGGTAACAGAAAAAAAAAAGAGAAACGATGGCATGTCCACTGTCGATGCAAAGCATGCTAAACATGTGTGTTTAATCGTGTGCAAAGATTGTGGCCCAGCAAAACTGCGTGGCTCTTCTTCGATCGTGGCTAGATTTGGTCGTGACGGCGCGCATGCCATGCCTCTGCGCCACGTAAAGATTGCCGCGCGCCTTCTTGGCTATCACCTTGACTTTGACGCTCCCGTCACCATCCATCGTCCGGTCAAGATATATCATCTGGGCTTTATTTTTGATTTAGTGCACTTCTCTCCGGCCGGGAAATTTTAGGTACGGCGGTTCACTAGTTCTGAAGGAAACTGTGTACGTACCAGTCAAAAGACAACGGCCACGAGAGTGTGTACGTTGAACAACGTTCGAGGATTAGAGTTGACGGAGTTTGAAGTTTTATTAAGGTGATTCTAATTGCCATCCTGCTATTGTTACACTGGAGTAATTGAATTGCAAAAACAAATGTGTCTACAGTATTATTACGTTTTGGCTTTATACCGGCGCATGTGAGATGTTGCGTTGACTATTTTCTTTTAATTTTTTTTCGTGCACTTCTCTCCGGGAAATTTTAGGTGGGGGCAGTCGAGAAGGAAACAATGTACCAGTCAAGAGGAGATTGGCCACAAGGGTGTGCACGTTGAACAACATTGGATGATTATAGTTGATATCGTTTGAAGTTTAATTAAGACGATCCTACTTGCATTCCTATTATCTTAACATTGAACTAAGGGTGGTGGCGGAGGTTGTCCAAGACGGTGCGTTGACCGGCAGTGGGGGGTAGCTGGGGTCGGGTGGGGTTGAAACCCTAGATTTTGATCTTGATGCCGATAGCCTCCTCACCCCCTACTCACTGCGCGGTTCGGTCGGATCCAGCGGAAGATCGCCCATGTCATGCCTTTCCCTTCATCGATGTTGGCCTTCCGCCGGTGAGGTTTGGAGCGGCAGATCAAACATGGTGTTGGCGAGTGGCGCAGGGGATACTAGCTCGACTTGAATAAAGGTAATGGTCCTAGGGTTCCAACTCGCGCCAAAATGATGACCTGTCAGATGGATCAAGCTGGAGTGTTGAGTTCCGGAAGGCTCCACCGACGAACTCCACTGAGCGATTTATGCATGAAGATTGTTGAATCAGGTGGGATTCAGTCGTGCGCACTTTCCGTTTGATTTATGAGGGAGTGTTGCAAAGCACTGCTGGCTGTTGTTACCATCATGGGGTACACTTTCTCATTTCATGGTGAAGTCGGCTGGCGGAAAATATCATGGAAGCCGAGATCTAAGAACTAGTAATGGTGGTTCCAGTCTTTGCGGTGATGAGGAATTGACTTGGTGATTCGTGACTTGAAGCACCTAAGTGGGGGCGACAATACATGTGAAGTACAAGCTTTACCTTTTAGGGTGAAAATCAAGGTCTAACATTAATTGGTTGTGCCTGGCAATGGTCTGGTGTAAGGCATTATTTTTTGTGTGAGCGAGGACTATCTCCAGGGTGAAAACCTAAGATTATTGATCAGACAACGATGACGTTTATGCATTGTTTCCTTTTTTTTGGAGGTGTCGTTTTTGGAGAAGTCGGACTTCTGGTGCTGCCTTGGTGTTTATAATGCTATTACAAGGAAGTGATCAGTCTAGCGGGACTTTTTTATTGTAATTTATTTTGAATGTGTGTATCCGTAAGGTTACCAGGGAAATGCGTTGTTGCAGAGGTTAGGTGTAATTGGTATCTAAGCGATATTAATATATTCCATTTTGTCAAAAAAATAGTTTAATTGCAAAAAAACAAATGTGTTCTAAGGTTGTTAGTGCTCCCTCCGGCCCTAATATTTGTTGTAGATTTAAGCCATGTGTAGACTAAAATGTATCTAGATTCATTGATTTTTTTAAAGTAACCATATATTTCATTAGATAATGTGATTACAAAGAACACATGTGGCTACCATATAAGACAAGTATAGATATCAAGAAACTTTGCAGAAAGAATCCCAAAAGTAAAATTACAATTCCACCTTGGAAAACCTTGTGCCTCGTCTCCTCCAGCGTCATCATCCACCGCCACCATGGCAATAATAACAGAGAAAGAGGCAAACTGCTGTAATACCTAAAAATGGGAGACCACCTTTGCATACATGGATACCTTTTGGGCCGATGAACTAGACCATCGCAAGCGACGAGACTGAGACTTTGTGGCAGGTCGGTCGGGAATTTTCTCCATGGTCACGAAATTCCGACACCGTCAACTTCATCCAATGTACTCGAAGAAGAGGAACATCCCCACCTACCATAATTCACACGCCCACACCCAACACAACTACGGCAGTAGATTTGATTGTTACCCACGAGAGTATTGAACACCAACCACCACACACAAATCTCACCGGATCCACATACCATCTAGACAACCAAGCCACGCGCCCCACGCCGCCGCCGGTTGGAGCAGCGCCGAGATAGAGAAAGCGAGTAGGGGCAATTTATTCCGACGTGGCGCTATCGCTTCCCCAAAAGCTGCGCCTCCAGGAAACACTAGGCCTACCCCTATATACAGGCTAGAGACGGGAATCTTGGATCCCCACTCCGTTCGTCGCCGGAGTGGCCGACAGAGGAGGCAAGGACCTGCGGGTGCGCTAGTGAAATTGGGGCAGTGGGTTCGCTGCCTAGACCACTTTCTCTATAGTCGTTGCCAGGTTAGGCGAAAAATTACGAGCCAACCTAGATTCATTAAACCTGCAACAAGTATCTAAGTTAAAATGGTACTTACGTCTGATCCGAGATGTGAAGGATACACGAACAAAATGTTCCGATTAAGAGTAAGCAACCAGTTGTAGACGTTGGGACCCTGCATGTCCCTCGTCAAAAGATGAAGGGTCAAGTTAAAACCTAGACTAGACCGCCGATTTGATGAATGAAGCTCTCCATTGACGAATCTTATCGGCCGGTACAGGTATTGCCCCGCGTGATGAAGAAGGAAGGCCGGT
>NC_061509.1:185175578-185187564 GCF_022539505.1 Lolium rigidum
TCGTTTCAGAAAATATGCCTACCCAGCTAGTATGAATGAATTCTAGTGGTTCCATCATTGTACCAAACTAAAACTACTACATAGACGAGTTCTTGGCCCCGGTGTTGCAGATTACGCCAGAGCTACATGAGTTGCGTTGGGATTCTCCTGTGGTGCTTCCGTTGGCGTTGTGCCCTTCTGAGACCTTGGAGGTGGCTACGACACCCTCACCACCGCAGCCGGAGCCTTTCCTGTCCCTCGCCTCATTGGATTGTGGAGACATGTTGGTGCCTAGCTCTGATGCTCTTTTTGCAAAAGAGCTTTGCGGCTTGCTCGCTAGTTTGGAGGCGGCTAGCCCTGGATATGGCAAGGAAATTGCCTGCGTCTTAGCGGGTAAAGCCTCGGAGGACATGATCAAGAAGGTGGAGAAGTCTCTCAAGAAGGTACCTATTAGAAGGATAAGAAGGAAGAGAGCCGTAACAAGGAAAGTTTAGCAGATGATTAATTGTTGGACTCTTTTGGGTTGTGTGGGTCTTGTTAGCGAAGTTGTGCTCTTGGGCTGTTGGTTCTAGTTGGTTTAGAGGTCGCTTTCTTTTGTTGTTGTTCTCTTGTGGGTGTGCTCTTGCCTCTTGGTGATCCTGTTGTTGTAGGTTTTTGCTCGGTTTTCTCCTAAAAACTGAGTACCTTCTTCTTAATTAATAGATGAGGCAAAGCTTTTTGCCTCCGTTTCAAAAAAAAAAAAAACTACTACATAGGGTTTTTACTAAGGATGGAATCTATACAGCAATTATCAATGATTCACAAAAGAAACTCATTATCATGTACAAAAGACCTTGGAATCTAACATCACATGTTTCATTTCAGAAAATATGGTTACCCCGCTAATATGAACTATTGCCGGGTTCAAACTAAAAGTAGCACATAGGGTCGTTGCTAAACATGGTATCTACACACCAAGTAACTCACTTCCAGATTTAGATCTTCTTTTGTGAAATTTACGGATGCTCGGAGAAAGTAAAGGAAACAAAGCATCCATACAAGAAGATAGCATAACAGGGTGATCAGCAGAAGCAAGCAACCACATGATGGAATGAAATGCAAATAGCTCCAGACAAATATCTCTTTAATCTACCATTTTGCGTAAAAAAAACATCATCCAATGCAATTCCGATTCATACTGAGCATAGAGAAGCAACCAGGCAAAGCGAACCGTTATTAGAGCAGGCGCAGCGCTCACCTTTGATGATCCCTAGGAGGAGAAGGCCACAGAAGAATGGCAAGAACTTGAAACAGCTCCAGGCAGAGGCCCGGAACCGAGTCGCCGGCTCCATGACAGCCTCGGTCAACCCAAGGGCCAAGGCCTAGCTCAATTCCCTTTCTTATGGGAAAAGTTTGTTTCCTTGAGAAAGAACCAATCAAAGTTATCCAACCCCACCAGCTTGGCAAGAAACAGGAACGAGACAATGATTAAACTGAGCTTGCTTCCAGGAAGAATTCTCAAGAGCCCGTGAAGAATGAATCCCGAAGCAGAGGTTGAAGAACTGGAAGCGGCGCCTCAGGAGGCGCCAAGATGGGCAGGAGAAAGTGGGGTCCCTGCTGACCGCTGTTGGTGGTTGGAGTTTGGCGATAGCCGGCGGCTTCAGGATTGGGAGCGGGCATGGGCGGTTAACTGATGAGTAAACAAGAGCCGGCACGAAAAGGGAAGCTACAAAGTAGTAAGTGGCAATAAATCGAGGGGAACAAAGTGGAGCTGGCTTATTATTAGCAGCCGCTGTTCGCTGTCACTGCTGCGGCTCGAGAGAATCTGATGCCAAGCAACTGGGAGGGAGGCAACTGGAGCAGAGCTTAGCAGAGTTTTCTTGCGCGATTGATTGCTGCCTGCAGCAGGGGGAGGAACGGTTGTGGGGAAAGGGACGGGACAACGAATGGTCAGAGACAGATTGTGTGCACATGGAGGATTGGGGTCAATGGTCAGAATTCAGATTTCTTAGTTCGCACTCGATTGAAAGGATTCTTCATTTGAATCCCAAAACCGAAGCTCTCGCCTAATGGTATCTCCAGCGGCGTGACGCATTTCGGACGCTCAAAAGTGGTCGCGAGCGTCTGTTTGCACCGCCCCACGGATATATTTTGTCCGAGTGTCCGTTTGCGTCTGGGTGTGCGTCCACCAGGACGACCCATATTTAGATTTGCAACGCATTTAAAAATATAGAAATTAATACATTTTAATGCATAAAAACTATACAATGTAGATCTAGAAGACCAGACTACTTGCTTCCGGACGGGCCGGCACCGTCGTTGCGTCGCTCCATCGCCTGCTTCTCCGCCGCCTCCCGTGCGGCTGCTATGGCTCGGTGCGCCACCGCGTCCTCTTGCAGGCACCGCTCCAGCCTCGCGCTCGCGACGTTGTCCTTGAGCGTCTCGAACGACTCCACGATAGCCCTCTGCTCCGCCGCCCTCTCCTCCGGCGTAGGCGCATCAGGGTCATCAGAAGACCAAGATATCTCGGAGTCGGAGTCCTCTCCGGCCGTGGCGGCCGCCAGCCTGCGCTGCTCCAGCTCGGCGTTCAACGCCGCGTGGCCCGCCAGCTCCTCTTCTGCTTCCTGCGCCGCGAGTGCCAAGTCCTTGGCGTCCCTGACCGGGTCGAGGAGGTCGCCCGTGCTGTCGTCGGAGTCGAGCTCCTCGGATCTCGAGGAGGCCGGGAGAGGTGGAGTGGGAGGTGAAGGTGGAGGCTGAGCGGAAGCAGCCAGGCCGCGTCCGGCGCTGCTCATGGTGGATCTGGTGGAGGTTGAGCGGAAGCGGCGGCTAGGGTTTAGTGGGGAGGGGATGAGATGAGATGCTCGCGCCCCTGTTTATATAGGTCGGAGGCAGGGCAACGGCCGCGCCACGCGTGGCATCGCCATTACTACGTGCGCAGAGGTAGGCGACGGCCACGCGCCACGCGAGGCATCGCCATTTACGCGGCGTGCACCGCCGAAGCGACGCTCAGCGCACGCATCGGCGGAGAAGACGCATCGACGCTGCGTCGCTGCCAGGCGGGCCCGACGAAACGTCCGCCAGACGTGAGCGGACACTTTCCGCGTACGCCGAGCGTCCGCAGAGATGCATCCCGGACACATATTTGGGCCAGGTTTGCGTCTCCGCGGACGGTCCGGTCACTTTGCGTCGCCCCGCTGGAGGTGTGTTAGAGATATGCCCAAGAGGCAATAATAAAGTGGTTATTATAATATCTTTGTGTTTATGATAAAAGTTTGCATACCATGCTATAATTGTATTAACCGAAACATTGATACATGTGTGTTATGTAAACAACAAGGAGTCCCTAGTAAGCCTCTTGTATAACTAGCTTGTTGATTAATAGATGATTATGGTTTCGTGATCATGAACATTGGATGTTATTAATAACAAAGTTATGTCATTGGTTGAATGATATAATGGACACACACCCAAATACGCGTAGCATGAGATCAAGTCATTAAGTTCAACTTGCTATAAGCTTTCGATACATAGTTACCTAGTCCTTCGACCATGAGATCATGTAAATCACTTACACCGGAAGGATGCTTTGATTGCATTCAAACACCATTGCGTAAATGGGTGGTTATAAAGATGGGATTAAGTATTTGGAAAGTGTGAGTTGAGGCATATGGATCAATAGTGGGATTTGTCCATCCCGATGACGGATAGATATACTATGGGCCCTCTCGGTGGAATGTCGTCTAATTAGCTTGCAAGCATGTGACTGGGTCACAAGAGATGACACACCACAGTACGAGTAAAGAGTACTTGTCGGTAACGAGGTTGAACAAGGTATGGAGATACCGATAATCGAACCTCGGACAAGTAAAGTATCGTGTGACAAAGGGAATTAGTATCATATGTAAATGGTTCAATCGATCACTAAGTTATCGTTGAATGTGTGGGAGCCATTATGGATCTCCAGATCCCGCTATTGGTTATTGGTCGGAGAGGAGTCTCGGCCATGTCTACATAGTTCACGAACCGTAGGGTGACGCGCTTAAGGTTCGATGTCGCATAAGTAGATTCAGAATATGAGATGGAGACCGAAGTTTGTTCGGAGTCTCGGATGGGATCCAGGACATCACGAGGAGGTCCGGAATGGTCCGGAGAATAAGATTCATATAAGGGAAGTTGATTTCTAGGTTTCGGAAAAGTTCGGGATTTTTCCGGTGGAAGACTCGGAAGGTTCTAGAAGGTTCCGGGGGTCCCACCAGTGGGCCCATGACCCTAAGAGTCCTAGCATGGGCCGAGGGGATGCTCCCTAGCCTAATGGGCCAGGGGCACATGCCCCCCAAGGCCAAGCCGACCAAACCCCTAGGGTTTCCCCAAAACCCTAGGGGGATCAACATGGGGGGGGGAGATTTCCCTCTTCCCCCCACTTGGCCGCCGGCCCTAGCCCTAGATGGGCAGGGGGGCCACCCCAACCGACCTCCCCCCTATATAAAGAGGGGAGGGGGCAGGGCGCAGCCACCCCTTCATCCCAAGCTCTGGCCGCCTCCCTTCCTCCACCATATTGCTATTCCGGCTTGGCGAAGCCCTGCAGCTTTTCTCCGCCACCACCACCACCACGCTGTCGTGCTGCTGGGATTCCGAGGAGATCTACCACACCTCCGCTGCTCGCTGGAACGGGGAGAGGACGGGCTTCATCGACACCGTACGCACGACCGAGTACGAAAGTGCTGCCGGATTGTAGCACGGATGATTGACTACATCAACAACGAGATCTAATCTCGTAGGGTTTGGAATCTTCGAGGGTTAGTCTCACAATCTTCTCGTTGCTTCGATCTTGGTAGATTAGATCTTGCTTCTTCCTAGATTGGATCTTGGTTTTTTGTTCATGTTCACGGTAGAATTTTTTTGTTTTCCATGCAACGAACCCATCAGTGGTATCAGAGCCGTGTCTATGCATAGATCTATTGCACGAGTAGAACACAATGATTTTTGTGGGCGTTGATGTTTTTGTTGTTTTTAGTTAGTGTACTTTGCATCTTGCGGGATGGTGGGATGAAGCGGCCCGGGCTAACTTTACATGACCGCGTCTCATGAGACTTGCTCCACGCTTGACATGCAACTTGTATTGCATAAGTGGCTTTGCGGGTGTCTGTCTCTCCCACCATAGTGAAGATTCAATTTGCTCTTTCTATTGACAACACTAGTATCACCGTTGTGGTTCATGTTCGTAGGTAGATTGGATCTCACTCAAAAACCCTAAACCACGTAAAATATGCGAACCAAATTAGAGGCGTCTAACTTGTTTTTGCAGGGTTTGGTGATGTGATATGGCCATGTGATGATGATTATATTTGATGTATGAGATGTTCATTATTGTATTATGGCAACCGACAGGAGCCTAATGGTTGTCTTTAATTTTGTTAAAGACATGCGTGTCTATTCATCATGTAATAGCTTTATTTCAAGTAGTTGTTATAGTAGCTATAAGTGATGGACAACCATGAAGCGGCGCCACTGACCTTGACGCCATGCTGGTGATGATGGAGATCATGTCCGTGCTTTGGAGATGGAGATCAAATGCACAAGAAGAAAGGCCATATCATATCACACATTATGAATTGCATGTGATGTTAATCCTTTATGCATATTATTTTGCTTAGATCGCGACAGTAGCATTATAAGATGATCCCTCTCACTAAAATATCAAGATAATAAAGTGTTCATCCTTAGTATGCACCGTTGCTAAGACTTGTCGTTTCGAAGCATCACGTGATGATCGGGTGTGATAGATTCTACATGTGCATACAACAGGTGCAAGCCAGTTTTGCACACGCGGATACTAAGGTTGCCTTGACGAGCCTAGCATGTACAGACATGGTATCGGAACACGGGATACTGAAAGGTAGAGCATGAGTCATATGAATGATATGATTAACACTTTGAGT
This sequence comes from Lolium rigidum, assembly GCF_022539505.1. Lineage (NCBI taxonomy): Eukaryota > Viridiplantae > Streptophyta > Magnoliopsida > Poales > Poaceae > Lolium > Lolium rigidum. The sequence continues at coordinate 185,181,476 of NC_061509.1, forward strand.
GTTCGCCTTTGAAGCTACATCTTTTCTCGTGAAGATCAGACTTGGTGTAGTGGATTTGGTTCGTGTGATCACTAAGATAATGCGAGGGATGTTGTTTTGAGTGGGAGTTTGATACGTCTCCAACGTATCTATAATTTCTTATGTTCCATGCTAGTTTTATGACAATACCTACATGTTTTATTCATACTTTATATCATTTTGATGCATTTTCCGGTACTAACCTATTAACAAGATGCCGAAGCGCCAGTTCGTGTTTTCTGCTGTTTTTGGTTTCAGAAATCCTACACAGGAAATATTCTCGGAATTGGATGAAACAAAAGGCCATGTTCTTATTTTTCCAGGGGCTTCACGGAGTCCGAAGGAGAGACGAAGGGGGGCCAAGGGGGCACCACACCATACCTGGGCGCGGGCCCTTCCCTTGCTGCGCCGCCAGGTGGGGAGCCCACCTCGGGACTCCACCGACATCGCCCCTTTGCCTATATATTCTCCCAGAAGCGAAAACCCTAAAACAATCGATGATATTCCACGAAGAGTTCCGTAGCCGCCGCGATCGCGAAGACAAGTTTCGGGGGACAGAATCTCTGTTCCGGCACGCCGCCGGGACGGGGAATTGCCCCCAGAGTAAACTCCATCGACACCACCGCCATCTTCATCGCCGTTGCTGTCTCCCATGATGAGGAGGGTGTAGTTCTCCCCCGAGGCTAAGGGCTCTACCGGTAGCTATGTGGTTCATCTCTCTCTCCCATGGTGTGATCTTTATGTGATCATGAGCTTTGTATCACTATTAATCTATGTGCTACTCTAGTGATGTTATTAAAGTAGTCTATTCCTCCTCCATGATGTAAAGTTGACAAGTGTGTGCATCATGTAGTACTTGGCGTAGGTTATGATTGTAATCTCTTGTAGATTATGAAGTTAACTATTACTATGATAGTATTGATGTGATCTATTCCCCTTTCATAGCTATTGGTGACGAGTGTGTATGCTATATTAGTACTCGGTCTAAATTGCAACGGTCTATTATGCACTCTAGAGGTTACTTTAATATGAACTCCGGATTCACTCTCACGGTGTGACGGTGACGAGTGTGCGCATCGTGTGTGATTCCTTTATGAAGTTGTGGAGCTTGTTTACTCCGGCTTGAGGTGTGCTTTGTAGCCCTACACAATGAATGGTGTTTGTTATCCAACAAGAGAGTGTTTAAGAGTAGCATTTATTTATTCAGTTATGTGATCATTGTTGAGAGTGTCCACTAGTGAAAGTATGATCCCTAGGCCTTGTTTCTAAGCATTGAAACACCGTTTCCAACAAGTTACGTTACATGTTCGCTTGCTGCCATTTTTATTTCAGATTGCAATTACTACTTACAATCATCCATATTACTTGTATTTCACTATCTCTTCGCCGAACTAGTGCACCTATACATCTGACAAGTGTATTAGGTGTGTTGGGGACACAAGAGACTTCTTGTATCTTAATTGCAGGGTTGCTTGAGAGGGATATCTTTGACCTCTACCTCCCTGAGTTCGATGAACCTTGGGCGATTCATTTAAGGGAAACTTGCTACAGTTCTACAAACCTCTGCTCTTGGAGGCCCAACACTGTCTACAGGAATAGAAGCGTGTGTAGACATCAGAGTTCGCCTAGTTAATTTAAGAATTAAAATTGAACTCAATTTATCATAAACTTAGTCTAAACTCTTTGCAAATATGTTGTAGATCATGGCGTCCCCCTCCATCATTTTTAACCAGTTCCTAGAGAAAGAAAAGCTTAAAAGCAATGGTAGCAACTTCACCGACTGGTTCCGTCATGTGAGGATTTTCCTCAATGGTGGAAATTTGTAATATGTGCTCGAAGCACCGCTAGGTCCCCCACCACCACCTGCAGTATCTGAGGACGTAAAGAATGTTTACGAGACTCAGGTCATTCGGTACTATCAAGTTCAGTGTGCCATCCTGTGCAGCCTAGAGGCGGAGCTCCAAAAGCGGATTGAGCACCACGATCCTTATGAGCTGGTCCATGAGCTAAAAGCTATCTTTGAAACTCATGCGGCCGTGGAAAGCTATGAGGCCTCGAAACACTTCTTTGGCTGCATGATGGAAGAGGGTAGCTCTGTTAGCGAGCACGTGCTCAAGATGTCTGGGCACGCGAAGAAGCTTAGTGACTTGGGAATTGTGATTCCTAACTAGCTGGGTATTCATCATGTCCTCCAATCACTGACACCTAGTTACAAGAACTTTGTGATGAACTACAACATGCAGAACATGAATAAAGAGTTACCTGAACTCTTCTCCATGCTAAAATCTGCTGAGGTGGAGATACAGAAAGAGCACCAAGTGTTGATGGTCAACAAGACCACCAATTTCAAGAAGCAGGGCAAGCCTAACAACAAGGGGAACTTCAAGAAGGGCGGTAAAAAAGTTGATGCGCCTCCTGAGAAGCCCAAGGCTGGCCCTAATCCTGATACTATGTGCTATTACTGCAAGGAGAAGGGGCACTGGAAGCGTAATTTCCCCAAATACTTGGCTGATCTGAGAACGGTCTCATCAAGAAGAAAGGTATATTTTATATACATGTTATTGATGTCTATCTTACTGGTTCTCGTAATAGTGCATGGGTATTTGATACTGGTTCGGTTGCTCACATTTGTAACTCGAAACAAGAGCTTCGGAATAAACGAAGCCTGGCGAGGGACGAGGTGACGATGCGCGTTGGAAATGGATCCAAGGTCGATGTGATCGTCGTCGGCACGCTCCCTCTACATCTACCTTCGGGATTAGTTTTAAACCTCAATAATTGTTATTTGGTGCGCATGAACATTATATCTGGATCTTGTTTAATGCAAGACGGTTATTAGTTTAAATCAGAGAATAATGGTTGTTCTATTTATATGAGTAATATCTTTTATGGTCATGCGCCTGAGATGAATGGTTTATTCTTGTTAAATATCGATAGTAGTGATACACATGTTCATAACATTGATGCTAAGCGAATTAAATTGAATGATAATTCTACTTATATGTGGCACTATCGTCTTGGTCATATTGGAGTGAAGCGCATGAAGAAACTCCATTCCGATGGACTTCTTGAGTCACTTGACTTTGAGTCACTTGATAGATGCGAAGCATGTCTAATGGGAAAAATGACTAAGACTCCATTCTCTCGGTACAATGGAGCGAGCTACGTGACTTGTTGGAAATCATACATACCGATGTGTGCGGACCAATGAGTGTGGCATCGCGCGGTGGTTATCGTTATGTTCTAACATTCACGGATGATCTGAGTAGATATGGGTATATTTACTTTATGAAACATAAATCCGAAACTTTCGAGAAGTTTAAGGAATTCCAAAGTGAAGTAGAAAATCAACGTAACAAGAAGATTAAGTTTCTGCGTTCTGATCGCAGAGGCGAATATCTGAGTTTTGAGTTTGACATGCATTTAAAGAAATGCGGAATACTTTCACAGTTGACACCACCGGGAACACCACAGCATAATGGTGTGTCCGAACGTCGTAATCGAACTCTCTTGGATATGGTTCAATCTATGATATCTCTTACTGATTTGCCATTATCATTTTGGGGTTATGCATTAGAGACAGCCGTATTCACTTTAAATAGGGCACCATCTAAATCCGTTGAAACGGCACCGTATGAACTATGGTTTGGAAAGAAACCTAAGCTGTCGTTCCTTAAAGTTTGGGGTTGCGAAGCTTATGTAAAGAAGTTACAACCTGACAAGCTAGAACCCAAAGCGGAGAAATGTGTCTTCATAGGATACCCTAAAGAAACAATTGGGTACACTTTCTATCACAGATCCGAAGGAAAAATCTTTGTTGCCAATAACGGATCCTTTCTTGAGAAGGAGTTTCTCACTAAAGAAGTGACTGGAAGGAAAGTAGAACTCGACGAGGTTAATGAACCTTCTCTCGTAGATCAGAGTAGCGCGGTGCCAAAAGATGTTCCTGTGCAGCCTGTACCGATAGGAGAGGAAGCAAATGATGATGATCATGAAACTTCGAACGAGGAAGCTACTGAACCTCGCAGATCAACGAGGGAACGTACCACTCCTGATTGGTATGATCCATGTCTAAATGTCATGATTGTGGACAACAATGATGAAGACCTGATGCGTGTAATTGACACGTCCGTTGGGAACCCCAAGAGGAAGGTGTGATGCGCACAGCGGCAAGTTTCCCTCAGTAAGAAACCAAGGTTTAATCGAACCAGTAGGAGTCAAGAAGCACGTTGAAGGTTGATGGCGGCAGGTGATACGTCTCCGACGTATCGATAATTTCTTATGTTCTATGCCATATTATTGATGATACCTACATGTTTTATGCACACTTTATGTCATATTCGTGCATTTTCCGGAACTAACCTATTAACAAGATGCCGAAGTGCCGCTTGCTCGTTTTCTCGCTGTTTTTGGTTTCAGAAATCCTAGTAACTAAATATTCTCGGAATTGGACGAAATCAAGACCCGGGGCCTATTTCGCCACGAACCTTCCGGAAGACCGAAGAGCATACGAAGTGGGGCCACGAGGTGGCCGGACCACATGGCGGCGCGGCCAAGGGGGCCTGCGCCGCCCCGTGGTGTGGGCCCCTCGTCGCCCCCGACTCTGCCCTTCCGCCTACTTAAAGCCTCCGTCGCGAAACCCCGATGCGAAAAACCACGATCCGGAAAACCTCCCCGAGACGCCGCCGCCGCCGATCCCATCTCGGGGGATTCTCGAGATCTCCTCCGGCACCCTGCCGGAGAGGGGATTCATCTCCCGGAGGACTCTACACCGCCATGGTCGCCTCCGGAGTGATGAGTGAGTAGTTCACCCTGGACTATGGGTCCATAGCAGTAGCTAGATGGTTGTCTTCTCCTCATTGTGCTTCATTGTTGGATCTTGTGAGATGCCTAACATGATCAAGATCATCTATCTCGTAATACTCTATGTTGTGTTTGTCGGGATCCGATGGATAGAGAATACCATGTTATGTTAATTATCAAGTTATTGCATATGTGTTGTTTATGATCTTGCATGCTCTCCGTTATTAGTAGAGGCTCTGGCCAAGTTGATGCTAGTAACTCCAAGAGGGAGTATTTATGCTCGATAGTGGGTTCATGCCCGCATTGACACCGAGACAAGGACGGAAAGTTCTAAGGTTGTGTTGTGTCGTTGCCACTAGGGATAAAACATTGATGCTATGTCCGAGGATGTAGTTATTGATTACATTACGCACCATACTTAATGCAATTGTCTCGTTGCTTTGCAACTTAATACCGGAAGGGGTTCGGACGATAACCTCGAAGGTGGACTTTTTAGGCATAGATGCGGTTGGATGGCGGTCTATGTACTTTGTCGTAATGCCCAATTAAATCTCACTTGTACTTATCATGACATGTATGTGCATTGTTATGCCCTCTCTATTTGTCAATTGCCCGACCGTAATTTGTTCACCCAACATGCTTTTATCTTATGGGAGAGACACCTCTAGTGAACTCGTGGACCCCGGTCCATTCTTTTATACTCGAAATACAAATCTGCTTGCAATACTTGTTTTACTATTTTCTCTGCAAACAATCATCTTCCACACAATACGGTTAATCCTTTGTTACGAGCAAGTCGGTGAGATTGACAACCTCAATGTTTCGTTGGGGCAAAGTACTTTGGTTGTGTTGTGCAGGTTCCACGTTAGGCGCCGGAATCCCTCGGTGTTGCGCCGCACTACATCCCGCCGCCATCAACCTTCAACGTGCTTCTTGGCTCCCTCCCGGTTCGATAAACCTTGGTTTCTTTCCGAGGGAAAACTTGCTGCTGTGCGCATCATACCTTCCTCTTGGGGTTGCCCAACGAACGTGTGAAATACACGCCATCAAGCATATTTTCTAGCGCCGTTGCCGGGGAGATCAAGACACGCTGCAAGGGGAGTCTCTACTTCTCAATCTCTTTACTTTGTTTTTGTCTTGCTTTATTTTATTTACTACTTTGTTTGCTGCATTATATCAAAACACAAAAAAATTAGTTTACTTGCATTTACTTTATCTAGTTTGCTTTATTTACTACTGCTAAAATGGCCAACCCTGAAAATACTAAG
>NC_061509.1:185187664-185209027 GCF_022539505.1 Lolium rigidum
AATGTTCCGCGCCCACTGGTGGGGATCGGAGGCGGAGCTGATTCGTTACCATACATGTATGTATAAGAACATCTTTAGCAGACCCCAAATTCAGCTCTCGTTGCAAGAGTCCAGTCGCGTCTCCCAAAGCGTCCCCTAAACCGCGCTACATTGAGCGTTTGGGGGACATGTTTCGTTCGACCGCGTTTGGGCGACATCGCTTCCCAGTCGCGTCCCCAAAACGTCGCCCCAAACATTAATTTTTTTTTGGCATTTTTATTTTAATTTCCACAAACTAATACATAATTGGAAACGTGGTTTACACGAAGATATAATTAGGAACATGATTTTCCATAAACTAATACATAGTTTGAACCATGGTGGACACAAATATAAAATATTGCAAAAAAAAAAACTAAACCTAACTAGACCGTGCATCGAAGGTTTCGTGTGTTCGCTGCCAAGAAAGAACACTCGAGGGCACACCCAGTCACCCAAACTGGAAATCCAGCGGGAGACGGTGCCCTTGTTGGTTCTACCAGACAGAGACCTCCGTGCACATATTCGCTGCGTCCTCCTCGTCGGTGCTGTCGCCGTGGTAGTCCCGGCGGCAACGCGTCTCGTAGAAGACCTTGACGCTCATGTCCCTGTCGCCAAAGTAGGAGAACAGGAGGACGAAGCCGGCTTCCGAGGCTGTGGTGGCGCGCGAACTTCTCCCAGCCGATATGGAGGTACATCTTGCCGCGCGCGCCGTACATCACATCGACGATCCACCGGTAGTAGCCGCACGAAGCCTCCCGCAGCTGCATCGTGCCCGGGCGGTCGTCGCCGGCGACGTAGGTGGCGAAGAAGTCCGGCAGCCTCTAGATGCCGCGTGGGTCGCCCTTGAGGACAAGGACGAACTCGAACAGCACGCCCGCCTCCACGTCCATCTCCGACGATGAAGACGACGGTGTGGCAGGCGACGGCGAGCGTGCATCTCTTCCGCGGCCGCGGCCACGACCACGACCGCGAGCTCGGCCTCCGCCTCTCCCAGCCATGGCGTCGACTCTTGTTGAGATGGTGACGGCTAGGGTTGGGGAGAGAGGCACTAGGATTTGTGTGTGAGAGGGACGATGAGAGGCGGCCCTTTTTATAGGCCGGAGGGAGGCGGGGGAGCTAGGCTCATTAACGCCGGCACGCAGAGCTAGGCGCGACGAGACACGTCACTGCGCCTCTACGGGAACTGCACCGTCGCTGCGCCTCTGCGGGAACTGCACCGTCGCTGCGCGCCAATGACTTCCGTTGCGAGGTAGGCGACGGTTAGGTTAAAATTTATTGTGCCGCTGACGGGTCGGGCCCGCGTCGCTTCGCCTCGCTTTTCGGTGTGTCCGGCGTCCCGGTGCGTCCCCTGTGGGGCGGGGACGGGCTCGGGGCGCCGGACACCGTATCGGGGCGCGCCGGACAAAAAACGGGTTTGGGGGACGCGACTGGAAGCATTTTTTTTGTCCGGCGCGCCCCAAATAGCTTTGGGGGACGCTTTGGGGAACGCGACTGGAGATGCTCTAATAACTGTCATTTTGGGGTTTACAGAAAAAAAAAGACCGGTTCAGAGTTCAGACACCGAGTTTTGCGTCGCGGAAACTTCAATTACCCAGTTTCGCGAGGCCTTCCGAGAGCGAACCCCATCCCAAACCCAGTGTTGACACCAAGGAAACTTCCGCCCATACGAGCGCTAGAGTCTACCAAAATTCACCGGAATCCGGAGCGGAAGGTCTGCGGGAGCGGGCGGCGAGGCTGCAGGGAGCGGGCGGGCTTGGGGCTGCTTGGCGTGCGGCTGCTGAGCGCGGCGCGCAGGAAAGGGCGCGACCAGCGGCTAGCGTGCGCGCGGGATGGCCTGGGGCGGGCGCGGCCAACGGCTGGCGTGCGCGCGGGGCGGGCGCGACCAACGGCTGGCGGGGGCTGGCGCAGGCGGGGCAGCACCCAAGCTGAGGTTGGGATAGCTATTGGGGAATAAATGAGAAAAAAAGGCTAACTGTGGGGCCAGGATGTAATATGTTGTTTTAGGGATTCGTTTTGCGGTGTTTGGGCTACGAGCCGTTTTTTCAGCCCGTAAAACGCGTTTAAAATGATCTGAATACGTCTATTTGAGATTTACAGTTTAGAGGGTCTGCTAGAGATGCTCTAAAGCTAGTTGGCCGATGGTAGGGATCTGATTTGTTCATATACATGTAAAAATCTGGCTAGCGGGGCAAGTATGTAGTAATTAACTTGTTGAGGTTTGCCATGTTTTATTAAGTATTGCGATGGTGTTGAGCTCGGCTAATATGGACGGGCTGCCGATGGGTTCAACATATTTTTCTTTTTCGAAATGGAGGATGACCTTCCTCTGCATCGAAAAAATGTATACGCCCTCGAAAACCATGAGTGTAGACCGAGCTACATGTAGCTCGGTTTTTGAAAAATTTAAAACCAGTGATTCAAAGTTTCATAAAATCTGGGAAAAAACTTTGCTGTAGACAATGTTGTGATCTAAGTACGTGCAAAATTTCAACTCGAAATACCGTATATTCGGGACTGTGCAAAAATGACAAAAATCTGACACCTATAGTAGTGAACAGTGCAAGATTTCAAAACCTCCAAATCTGTTAGATTTTGCTATTTTTGTGCAGATCCGAAGATAAGGTATTTCGAGTTGAAATTTTGCAGATGTCGTAGATCCCAACATTACCTACATCAAGATTTTTTTCCATATTTTTTTGTAGCTTTAAAGTATCGTTTTCGAATTTAAAAAAAAACGAGCTATGTGTATCTCTAGCTACACAAATCCACACTCCATACTGCCTTCTTTATTAAATTATTCTCAAAAGTCTTACAAAGAGCATACATCAATATAACCCGAAGTCATCACTCAACACCTAAAATCCTGACAATCAGAGAAGATCATGTCAGCAGAGGCTTGTGCCCTGAAAACACGGAAAAAACCCCATCAGCTAGATACCGGGAACTATCGCATACCTTAGGCCACCCTCTAGGTGAAAGGGAGCGCACATCCGGTACATCGGACTCTCAACGAACACCTCTGTGATGCACGCTGAAGAACTCGTCGTCGCCATCGATCCACCAAGCCATCTTCAAGTCAAAAATCTGCATACACTTTGTCAGACTTGCCATCGACGCCACCATAACGCCAGTAGGGCCACCAACCTGCGTGAGTCCATCCATCCACGTCCATTGTCGATACCCCTCTGCACCATGCTGCCGAGACCCACCAACGTCGACACAGTAGATGGAATACCGCTGCGCCGGATGACCCCTTACAGGCATCTCGTGTTCCAAAAATGATGCCCTTAAGAGGAGAAATGACACTAGAGGTTTCGCCATCATCCGATCTAAAAATTCAGATATGGGGTTTCCCCCCGGAACTAGAGGCTGAGGGCGGATCCGTGGCAACGATGCCTTCAACAAGGTGATGACTCCCGATGACATCACCATCGTTGGCTCCGACCGAATCGAAACCCGGTTCTCATCGGCCAGCCTCCGCCCCATCCGCCGTCGATCTGCCTGAAGAGGCTTAATTACCGTCCGCCATGCTGTCATCGAGGAGTCGAGGATGCCGCGCCGTGGTGCCCGACAGCACCACGTCCAAGCCCTCGTAGCCGACTAGCCACTGCCATCGCCGGCCATGGATCCGCGTGAGAGGGTGCAAGGAGGAGAGCTAGGAGGGGGCTGATACGTCTCAAACGTATCTATAATTTCTTATGTTCCATGCTAGTTATATGACAATACTCACATATTTTATATACACTTTACATCATTTTGATGCATTTTCCAGCACTAACCTATTAACAAGATGCCGAAGCGACAGTTCCTGTTTTCTGTTGTTTTTGGTTTCAGAAATCCTACACAGTAAATATTCTCGGAATTGGACGAAACAAAAGCCCACGGTCTTATTTTCCACGGAGCCTTCCAGAAGTCCGAAGAGGAGACGAAGAGGGGCGACGAGGCGGCCACACCCTAGGGCGGCGTGGCCCCACCTCTGGGCGCGCCACCCTATGGGGTGGGCCCCTCGGCCGCCTCCCGACTCTGCCCATTCGCCTATTTATTCTCTCCGTCGCGAAAGCCCTAGTACCGAGAGCCACGATACGAGAAAAGTTCCAGAGACGCAACCGCCGCCAATCCAATCTCGAGGGATTCAGGAGATCGCCTCCGGCACCCTGCCGGAGAGGGGAATCATCACCGGAGGGCTCTACATCATGCCCGCCTCCGGATTGATGCGTGAGTAGTTCATCCTTGGACTATGGGTCCATAGCAGTAGCTAGATGGTTGTCTTCTCCTCTTGTGCTATCATGTTTAGATCTTGTGAGCTGCCTATCATGATCAAGATCGTCTATTTGTAATGCTACATGTTGTGTTTGTTGGGATCCGATGAATATGGAATACTATGTCAAGTTGATTAATTGATCTATCATATATGTGTTGTTTATGATCTTGCATGCTCTCCGTTGCTAGTAGAGGCTCCGGCCAAGTTGATACTTGTGACTCCAAGAGGGAGTATTTATGCTCGATAGTGGGTTCATGCCTCCATTGAATGCAGGACGATGACGTGAAAGTTCTAAGGTTGTGGATGTGCTGTTGCCACTAGGGATAAAACATCAATGCTTTGTCTAAGGATATTTGTGTTGATTACATTACGCACCATACCTAATGCAATTGTCTGTTATTTGCAACTTAATACTGGAAGGGGTGCGGATGCTAACCCGAAGGTGGACTTTTTAGGCATAGATGCATGCTGGATAGCGGTCTATGTTATTTGTCGTAATGCCCTAAGTAAATCTCATAGTAGTCATCATGATATGTATGTGCATTGTTATGCCCTCTCTATTTGTCAATTGCCCAACTGTAATTTGTTCACCCAACATGCTATTTATCTTATTGGAGAGACACCACTAGTGAACTGTGGACCCCGGTCCATTCTTTTACATCTGAAATACAATCTACTGCAAAATCTGTTCTCTGTTGTTCTTCGCAAACAGACATCATTCTCCACACCATACGTTTAATCCTTTGTTTACAGCAAGCCGGTGAGATTGACAACCTCACTGTTAAGTTGGGGCAAAGTATTTTGATTGTGTTGTGCAGGTTCCACGTTGGCGCCGGAATCCCTGGTGTTGCGCCGCACTACACTCCTCCACCAACAACCTTCACGTGGTCTTCATCTCCTACTGGTTCGATAACCTTGGTTTCTTACTGAGGGAAACTTGCTGCTGTACGCATCACACCTTCCTCTTGGGGTTCCCAACGGACGTGTGCTTCACGCGTCATCAAGCTAAATTTCTGGCGTCGTTGCCGGGGTGATCAAGACACGCTGTAAGGGGAGTCTCTCGCACCCAATCTCTTTACTTTGTTTATTGTCTTGCTTTACTTTATTTTATTTTCTGTTTTGTTTGCTTTCTTTATATCAAAAACACAAAAAAATTGGTTACTTGCATTTACTTTATTTAATTCAGTTTGCTTAGTTTATTTTTATTATTGCTAAAATGAGTAATCCTGAAGTTGAAGTTCGTTCGTTTAAACAACAAGGGGAGAAAGTTTTAAAGATGCTTGGTATAGAATTAGTGATGCTCATCATAGGTGCACTAAGAAACACTCCACTACTATCCTCCTTAGGAACTTTTATGTCGGTATCTCTAGCTGGAATAGGTATGTTCTTGATACTCTTGCGGGGGGTAATTTCCTAGGCACTCCTGCTTTAGAAGCTAGTTGCATTATTGAGAGTCTAGTTGGAATACCACCTGTTAATGAAGTTAAAACTGAAACCTCTCTTGAGGATGTCATGAAAAAGTTGAAGGCCATAGAGAAAAATCTTCCAAGTATTGAGACTAAATTGGGAATATTACTTGATAACACTGATAAACTTGATAAATCTCTAGGAGGAATTAATGAAAGAATTGCTGTCTTACAAACTTATGCTATCCATGATAATCAAACCCATAGGATTGGTGAACTTGAAAAAGCAATGGGAACCTTGGGTTCAACTTTTTCTTCACTTAAATTTAAGGAGAAAGCTTATGTGGGTAAGGAGCAAAAGTTCATGTATGTCTCTAAGGTGCCTAAGCCAAAGAATTATTATAAGCCTAAAATTGATAAAACCCTTAGTACCACTATGGAAAATTTAGATAATGGAGCATCTAATGTACCTATTGTGGCAAGTTGTGTTCTTAAGGAGAATTATGATGTTGATGCTTCTTCTCTCGATGTTACTTGATTTTCACTTTCTGCGCCTAGCTGAAAGGCGTTAAAGAAAAGCGCTTATGGGAGACAACCCATTATTTTATTTCTGCAATTTTTGTTTTATATTTGTGTCTTGGAAGTTGTTACTACTGTAGCAACCTCTCCTTATCTTTATTTTATTGCATTGTTGTGCCAAGTAAAGTCTTTGATAGTAAGGTTGATACTAGATTTGGATTTCTGCGCAGAAACAGATTTATAGCTGTCACGAATTTGAGTAGATCTCTCTGTAGGAGACTCTAAAAAATCTTCGAAAATTCATGAGTAATCCTCAGATATGTACGCAACTTTCATTCAATTTGAGCTTCTTCATCTGAGCATGTTAAGTGCCTCAAAAAAAATTCATCTTTACGGACTGTTCTGTTTTGACAGATTCTGCCTTTTATTTTACATTGCCTCTTTTACTGTGTTGAATGGATTTCTTTGTTCCATTAACTTTCAGTAGCTTTGAGGAATGTCCAGAAGTGTGAAGAATGATTGTGTCCTCTCTGAACATGTGAATTTTTGATTATGCACTAACCCTCTAATGAGTTTGTTTTGAGTTTGGTGTGGAGGAAGTTTTCAAGGGTCAAGAGAGGAGGATGATATAATATGATCAAGAAGAGTGAAAAGTCTAAGCTTGGGGATGCCCCGTGGTTCATCCCTGCATATTTCAAGAAGACCCAAGCATCTAAGCTTGGGGATGCCCAAGGCATCCCTTTCTTCATCGACAACTTATCAGGTCACCTCTAGTGAAACTATATTTTTATTCCGTCACATCTTATGTGCTTTACTTGGAGCGTCTGTATGTTTTTATTTTTGTTTTTGTTTGAATAAAATCGGATCCTAGCGCTCCTTGTGTGGGAGAAAGACACGCTCCGCGGTTTCATATGAACACTGGTGTTCTTAGCTTTACTTTTAATGTTCATGGCGAAGGTTGAAAACTGCTTCGTTCATTGCTATTTGGTTGGAAACAGAAAATGCTTCATGTGGTAATTGGTATATGGTCTTGAATAATTTGATACTTGGCAATTTTTTTGAGTTCTCAAGTAGATCATGTTTAAGCTCTTGCATCATGTAGTTTAAACCTATTAATGAAGAACTACCATAGATCTTGTTGAAATTTGGTTTGCATGATTGGTCTCTCTAAAAGTCTAGATATTTTCTGGTAAAAGTGTTTGAACAACAAGGAGACAGTGTAGAGTCTTATAATGTTTGCAATATGTTCTTATGTAAGTTTTGTTGTACCGGTTCATACTTGTGTTTGCTTCAAACAACCTTGCTAGCCAAAGCCTTGTACTGAGAGGGAATGCTTCTCGTGCATCCAAAACCTTGAGCCAAAACCCATGCCATTTGTGTCCACCATATCTACCTACTATGTGGTATTTCTCTGCCATTCCAAAGTAAATTGCTTGTGTGCCACCTTTGAAAATTTCATTCCTTGTCTTTGCAATACATAGCTCATGGGAAAGTAGCCTAAAAAACTATTGTGGTGATGAATGTGTAGCTTATGTATCTTATTTCTAATAAGTTGCTTGTTGAGCGGTAACCATGTTTCTGGGGACGCCATCAACTGTTACACCTTAGTTGAATATCATGTGAGTTGCTATGCATGTTCGTCTTGTCTGAAGTAAGGGTGATTTATCATGATTAAATGGTTTGAGTATGCATATTGTTAGAGAAGAACATTGGGCCGCCAACCAAAGCCATGTATGATGGTGGAAGTTTCAGTTTGGACATTAATCCTCAATCTCTTATGAGTATATTATCTGTTGTTGAATGCTTAAGTATTAAAGAGGAGTCCATTATCTGTTTTCTATGTTGTCCCGGTATGGATGTCCTCAAGATGAGATTTATCAAAATTGAGAAATCAAATGCGATCTATCTCCTTGGACCTTTGTACAGGTGACATAGAGGTACCCTTTGTGACACTTGGTTGAAACATATGTAATGCAATGATAATCCATGGAAATCCGAGCTAATTAGGACAAGGTGCGAGCAGTATTGGTATTCGATGCATGAGGCTTGCAACTTATAGGAGGTTTTATGCATAACACATATGAATTATTACTACTGTTGACAAAATTGTTTCCATGTTTTCAAAATAAAAAGCTCTAGCACATGAGTAATCCCTCGCTTCCTCTCGCGAAGGGCCTTTCTTTTACTTTATGTTGAGTCAGTTTACCTACTTCTTTCTATTTTAAAAGCAAACACTTGTGTCAACTGTGTGCATTGATTCTTACATACTTGCTTATTTGCATTCATCATATTACTTTGTATTGAAAATTATCCATGAGATATACATGTTGAAAGTTGAAAGCAATTGCTGAAACTTATATCTTCCTTTGTGTTGCTTCAAAACCTTCTATTAAGAATCTATTGCTTTATGAGTTAACTTTTATGCAAGACTTATTGATGCTTGTCTTGAAGTACTATTCATGAAAAGTCTTTGCTATACAATTCATTTGTTTAGTCATTATCTTTACCATTGCTTTGAATCACTTCATTCATCTCATATGCTTTACAATAGTATTGATCAAGATTATGATAGTAGCATGTCACTTCAGAAATTATCCTTGTTATCGTTTACCTACTCGAGGGCGAGTAGGAACTAAGCTTGGGGATGCTTGATACGTCTCAAACGTATCTATAATTTCTTATGTTCCATGCTAGTTATATGACAATACTCACATGTTTTATATACACTTTACATCATTTTGATGCATTTTCCGGCACTAACCTATTAACAAGATGCCGAAGCGCCGCTTCCTATTTTCTCGCTGTTTTTGGTTTCAGAAATCCTACACAGGAAATATTCTCGGAATTGGACGAAACAAAAGCCCACGGTCTTATTTTCCACGGAGCCTTCCAGAAGTCCGAAGAGGAGACGAAGAGGGGCGACGAGGCGGCCACACCCTAGGGCGGCGCGGCCCCACCTCTGGGCGCGCCACCCTATGGGGTGGGCCCCTCGGCCGCCTCCCGACTCTGCCCCTTCGCCTATTTATTCTCTCCGTCGCGAAAGCCCTAGTACCGAGAGCCACGATACGAGAAAAGTTCCAGAGACGCCGCCGCCGCCAATCCCATCTCGGGGGATTCAGGAGATCGCCTCCGACACCCTGCCGGAGAGGGGAATCATCACCGGAGGGTTCTACATCATCATGCCCGCCTCCGGATTGATGCGTGAGTAGTTCATCCTTGGACTATGGGTCCATAGCAGTAGCTAGATGGTTGTCTTCTCCTCTTGTGCTATCATGTTTAGATCTTGTGAGCTGCCTATCATGATCAAGATCGTCTATTTGTAATGCTACATGTTGTGTTTGTTGGGATCCGATGAATATGGAATACTATGTCAAGTTGATTAATTGATCTATCATATATGTGTTGTTTATGATCTTGCATGCTCTCCGTTGCTAGTAGAGGCTCCGGCCAAGTTGATACTTGTGACTCCAAGAGGGAGTATTTATGCTCGATAGTGGGTTCATGCCTCCATTGAATGCGGGACGATGACGAGAAAGTTCTAAGGTTGTGGATGTGCTCGTTGCCACTAGGGATAAAACATCAATGCTTTGTCTAAGGATATTTGTGTTGATTACATTACGCACCATACTTAATGCAATTGTCCGTTGTTTGCAACTTAATACCGGAAGGGGTGCGGATGCTAACCCGAAGGTGGACTTTTTAGGCATAGATGCATGTCTGGATAGCGGTCTATGTTATTTGTCGTAATGCCCTAAGTAAATCTCATAGTAGTCATCATGATATGTATGTGCATTGTTATGCCCTCTCTATTTGTCAATTGCCCAACTGTAATTTGTTCACCCAACATGCTATTTATCTTATTGGAGAGACACCACTAGTGAACTGTGGACCCCGGTCCATTCTTTTACATCTGAAATACAATCTACTGCAAACTCTGTTCTCTGCTGTTCTTCGCAAACAAACATCATTCTCCACACCATACGTTTAATCCTTTGTTTACAGCAAGCCGGTGAGATTGAACCTCACTGTTAAGTTGGGGCAAAGTATTTTGATGTGTTGTGCAGGTTCCACGTTGGCGCCGGAATCCCTGGTGTTGCGCCGCACTACACTCCTCCACCAATAACCTTCACGTGGCCTTCATCTCCTACTGGTTCGATAACCTTGGTTTCTTAATGAGGGAAACTTGCTGCTGTACGCATCACACCTTCCTCTTGGGGTTCCCAACGGACGTGTGCTTCACGCGTCATCAGGGGCCCGCCACCGCCGACGCTAGCAAGGCTTTGCCCAGCCGCGCCCTTTGGAGGTGGCGGAGGGAGGAAGGTTGGGTGGAGAACGGAGGTGGGCGGCGGCTAGGGTTTGCCCCGCTGCCCGCATGGCGTTCAACAGATGGAAGGGCTATTAGTCGGCACGGTGATGGCCAACCAATCCTCCCTACCATGTGCACTGTTGGCGGCAGGCGCATTTACGATTGGCTGCCGGTTTCTTCACAACATGTGTATTTTGAGCTTGCGTCACGTTCAAAGAGTTGCTGGAGTCTAAGAGCATCTCCACCGGTGCGCCCCATAGCGGCCCCGATAGCGATTTGGGGGCCGGTGTTGTTTTTGGGCTCGCACCGGTGCGCCCCAAACGGCGCCGGCTAGTTTTCGAGCCCAATAGAATCGTCGGCATCCCCGTGCCAGCCCCTTCGCGTAGGGCGCGAATCGGGCGCGCCGGCGCCTCGCGACACGTCGGAAAACAAGCGTGGGCTCCGCCTGGCAGCCAGACACACCGATTTCCCGCCTCCTACCCATGCCCGAGCCGACTCCCACCCCTCTAGATCGCCACCGTCGCCATCGCCGCCGCGGCCCCTGCTTGCAATAGACACCGCCGCCTGTCTAGGAACCGCCGTCCATCGACACGGCCGCCGCCCCCTCGACCGGCGGCCGCTGTTTCGCCCGGAACAGAGCTCGCCGCCACCGCGGAACAACCGCCCCACCCGCAAGGTGTTCGTCCGATTGCCGCGATGGACAACGACGACGAGATGATTGTGCATCTATTCACGGAGGAGCAGAACGCTGAGGCTGCCCGGTGGCAACAACAACAGATTCTGACGAGCATGCTGCGCATTCACCGGCCTTTCTTCGTTGTGCCTCGGCGCAGCGGCTCAAAGCCAGCAAGAGGAGGAACATCAACCGGCATCGTCAAGACGGCGCAATGCTGCTTGACGCCGACTACTTCAACGACGACGCGACTCATTCGCCGAAGAAATTTCGGCGCTGGTTTAGGATGAAGAAGGAGTTGTTCTTGAAGACTGTCTACGGCGTCAGGGAGTACGACAACTACTTCATTGCGAAGCAAGATTGCACAGTTTTGTGGGGCTTCACCTCAATTCATAAGTGCACTGTTGCAATGCGATGTCTTGCATACGGAGCTCCTCCAGATACAGCCAATGACTACCTACGGATGACAGAGTCGACATGTACAGAGACTCTCTACAGGTGTTGCCGAGCCGTCATAGCGGTATTTGCTAAAGAATATTTGAGAGCACCAAGAGAATATGATACAGCTCGGATCCTGCAAAAAAATGCAGCAAGAGGTTTTTCTGGGATGCTCGAAAGCATTGACTGTATGCATTGGGGCTGGAAGAATTGCCCACCCTTTTGCTTGGCAGGGGATCTACAAGGGGCATACTAGTGTCATTCTTGAGGCGGTGGCAGACCAGGACCTTTGGATTTGGCATGACAGGAACAAATAATGATATCAACGTGCTGCTGCGCTCTCCGGTGTTTGTCAGGTTAGCTAAGGAACAAGCTCCTGCCGTGAATTTTGAGGTAAACAGCCACACATACAACAAGGGTTACTATCTAGCTGATGGTATCTACCCGACGTATGCTACATTTGTGAAGATAATTCCCTCTCCAGCAAATGAGATGGAAGCTTATTTTGCATCATGCCTGGAAGCAGCACGCAAGGATATTGAGTGTGCTTTTGGGGTGCTTCAGCAGCGTTTTTCGCCATTGTCATGTACCCTGCTCTCACTTGGTCTGAGTCTCAGATGTGGGAGGTGATGAACGCCTGTGTGATCATGCACAACATGATCATTGAGAGCGAGCGCGACGAACCTGTGCAGGATGATCAACCATTTGATTATCAAGAGCTACTTGCTGAGGTAGAGCATGTACCCCAAGAATTTGCCGTTTTTCTTCATATGCCCAATGAAATTCGAGATGCGGGTGTCCATGTACAACTGAAGGCGGATCTAGCTGCGCATTTGTGGGCGAGAAGAGGAGCCGCCAACAATGCATAATTTATTTCTATTTGTTTGGTTGTATGAATAATTTAAGTACTATTTGTTTGATTGATTGTATGAATAATTTAAGTACTATTTGTTTGATTGCATGAATAATTTAATACTATTCATGTGATTGTATGAATTATTGAATATAGTATGAATAAAATATGATTGACATGTTGTTTCAAAATATTGTAAAAAGAAAAAAAATTGGGGACCACCGTTTGGGAGACGCCGATGTGGGAACAGCGTCCCCAAATAGAAGATGCACTGCCGGCGCCTCCCATACAGCAGTATCTGCGACCCTGTCGGCGACTATATAGGACGCGCCGGTGGAGATCTCTAAGCTTATCATCGGGGACGGCCCTTATCAGCCTCCGTCGTTCCAATTCGTGACCGGCTGCACCACGGTAGGAAGAATGACGTTGACCCTGTTTGCCACTGCATCATCGATTAATGTGGGTATGTCTGCTACTCTGCTTTCACGTTCGTCAATTCCGTTTTGACATCAAACATCTCAAGCTTCTTCCGTCTAGCTAGAGGCTCTACCCGCGTTCAGGAAGGTTGTCACCGTCGGCCGGCTCCGAACACTGTCCATTGCCAGTGGGGGACGGGCCGTCCGTGCGCAGAAGCTACAGCGCCGCCCGCGAGCGCTCGGCTGTGTCGTCTGTTATAAAAGCGACAAGCAAATAAAGAAGAACAAAATAAGAACACACGCAGGGGACACAAAATTTTAACGTAAAAATCCCTCTGCAACAAAGAGAGGTAAAAACCACGGGCTCTAGCCAGCAAAACTTCACTATATTAGGGAGTGTTTATAAATACCGTGGGTTATCTTATAATTTGATGAACCCTAGCTGGCGGCTTACAAGAGGTATATATAGACGGTGGCATGCCCAAGCCTACCGGGGATGGGTCTCACTCCGCTCGTCAGAAGTTATCCTCCCTTTAGAATGAATTTAGATCACAATGCAACAAACTCCACCTTGAGAAAAATTCCATCTTGTAGTATGAACTTCAACAATCTCCTGAACAACAAAGAAAAATACTTGCTGGCGCCAACAACCACTTGGGCTAAACAGTTATGCCAACCAAGCTCGAGCAAAGCTCAAACTTGGAAACATGAACTAGCTTTGTCATCATATCAGCAGGATTATCATGCGTACTTATCTTGCATACCTTCAGTTTACCTTGTGCAACAATGTCGCGAACATAATGATACTTGATATCAATGTGCTTTGTCCGATCACGGAACATTTGATCTTTAGTAAGGCATATTGCACTTTGACCGTCAGAAAACAAGTTAATGCAAGAATCATCTCCACAAAGCTCAGCATACAAACCTTTCAACCAAACAAACTCTTTGCAAGCTTCAGCAATTGCCATATATTCCGCTTCGGTCGTAGATTGGGAAACAACGAAGTTATAACGTTGCCTTCCAACTCACAACACATCCACCAACAGTGAACACATAACCTGTGAGGGATCTTCTCTTATCCAAATCGGCAGCAAAATATGAATCCACATAGCCTACGAGTCCCTCACCAGTCTTGCCAAACTTCAAGCAAGCTTTGGATGTGCCACGAAGGTACCTGAAAATCCACTGAACAGCTTTCCAATGTTCTTTACCAGGATCACCCATGTATCGACTAACCAAACTCATAGCATATGATAAATCATGATGAGAACAAACCATGGCATACATCAAGGAACCAACAACACTACAATATGGAACTCGTGACATGTACTCAATATCATCATTATTACTAGGACATTGCAATACTGACAATTCAACGTGAGAAGCAATTGGTGTACTAACAGACTTTGCATCATGCATATTAAAACGATGAAGAACTTTCTGAATGTAATTTTGCTGACTAAGAAATAACACACTAGATTTTCTGTCTCTTGTAATTTCCATACCTAGTATTTTCTTAGCAGACACCAAGATCCTTCATCTCAAACTCACTACTTAATTGTGACTTTAAAGTAGTGATCTCTTTCTTGCTCTTGGCAGCAATTAACATATCATCACCACATAACCGCAAGTATATTGGTGATCCATTAACAAACTTGAAATAAACACAACTATCATGCATAGCCACAATACCAAAGAATGCACGAATGGAACTATGCTTCACAACCAGAGAGAATACATCATTATAATCAATACCTGCAATTTGACTTAAACCTTTTGCTACTAACCTTGCCTTAAATCTTGGAGGCTCATTAGGAGACAAATCTTTCTTTCTTTTAAATATCCACTTACATCAGATGATCTTCTTTTGTTTAGGAAAGTGCACAACATCCCATGTGCCATTCTTGTCAAGTGATTGCATCTCTTCTTGCATAGCGAAATCCACTTCACGCGGTCAACGGATGCAACAGCCTCAACATATGTAGCAGGTTCAGTATCATTCTCCACCTGTTCAGCACAACTCAAAGCATGATGAACACGATTACACTCTTCAATTATATGAGGACGTGGACCTTTGTTACGCCTCGGTCTATCAACATCAATGGAACTATTTGTTTGCTACAAAACAGGTGGTGAGTGCTGAACAACAATGTTATCATTTTCAACAACATCATTTTCTTTCTCCTCCACGTGCTCCACCTGCATGCTAATCCTCTGTTGTTCATTATCAGAATTATCAGAAAAATCAACAACATCAGTAACAGCTGTAATTGAACTCTTTTAAAACATAACTGCCTCATTAAAGACAACATTCCTGCTATGCAGAACTTTCTTAGTTTCAGGATTCCATAACTTATATGCCTTAACTCCTGAACCATAACCAAGAAACACACACTTAACAGCCCTGGGCTCTAGATTTCCATTATCAACATGAGCATAAGCAGTGCAACCGAAAACTCTCAACTGTGAATAATCGGCAAGTGAACCAGACCATACCTCATTAGTGAAAGGACACGGATGTCTCCTAGAGGGGGAGGGGGGTGAATAGGCGATTTAAAACTTTTACGAGATGGGCTTAACAAATGCGGAATAAAACTAGCGTTTACTTTGTCAAGCCCAAAGCCTATATACTATTGTTCACCTATGTGCACCAACAACTTATGCTAAGCAATACAAGCAAGTATGAGATAGCAAGATATATATAACTTCAAGCACGATGGCTATCACAAGGTAAAGTGCATAAGTAAAGAGCTCGGGTATAGAGATAACCGAGGCACGCGGGAGACAATGATTTATCCCGGAGTTCACACTCTTGCGAGTACTAATCTCCGGTGGACAGGTGCGGTTGCTTAGTGCTCCCGAACGCCACAAGAGGCTCACCTTGAGGTGTGGTTGCTCGATGCACACCAACGCCACAAAGGCCTCACCCCAAGATGCGGTACTCACACCACATACCGAACGCCACGAAGGCGCCTCACCTAAATCTCCGGTGACCCTCGCCACAAAGGCCTAGGTCATGGTTCCACTAAGGGATTTCCTTCGAGGCGGAAACCGGGCCTTACACAAAGATTGGGGCACACATCCACAACTTAATTGGAGGCTCCCAATAAATCACCACAAAGGCCTAGAATCCGTCTAGGGTTCCAAGAACTCAAGAGTAACAACCTTCTTGCTTTCACCACCACGAATCACCGTGGAGAACTCAAACCGATGCACCAAATGCAATGGCAAGAACACCACAAAGATGCTCAAGTCCTTCTCTCTCAAATTCCAACAAAGCTACAAAAGCTATTGGGGGAATAAGAGAGGAGGAACAAATAAGAGGAGGAACACCAAATTTCTCCAAGATCTAGATCTAGTGGATTCCCCTCACAAAGAGAGGGATTTGATTGGTAGAAATATAGATCTAGATCTCCTCTTCCTTTTTCCCTCAAAAAGATTCAAGAAGTATAGGAGGAGTAGAGGGATATGGCAAGCTCTCAAGGTCAACAATGGTGGAGAGCACAAAGGGGGAAGAGGTAGCTGCCCAAGGAGGAAGAAGGGGGTCTTAAATACCCCCTCCCATCGAAATATGACCGTTTGGGTCCTCCCAGGCCGGATTATCCGGGGCCGGATTATTGCAAAAATCCGGCCCCCGAAAATCGGCTAAGAACATGAGAAAACATGCCCCTGGATGGGGCCGGATTTTCCCAAAAACCGGATTTTTCGGGGGGGGGGGCGGATTATCCTCCCCAAACTTGGGCCGGAATATCCGCCCCCGTGAAAACTGGTAGAAACATCAAACTGAAACGGGCATAACTTTAGCATACGGACTCCGATTTTGATGATCTTGGGCTTGTTTTAAAGCTAGGAACAAGCTCTACAAGATCATGCAGGAAACCATCATAGTACAACAAGGTAGGATAGAAACAAATGATGAAAGGTTTGACCTATCTAAAAAAGACATACCGGTAAAACCTCCAATCTTGAAAATGCAACAAGTTGCCCATGCAAAAACCATTTTCGATGAACTAGAGCTTGTCATGAGAATAAGCACAAGCTCTGAAACATAAAATGGATAAGATCCAAATAAAACCAAGAAAGATGATGAACCAAACTCGAAAATGCAACAAGTGATCTATGCGAAATCCGTTTTCGATGAACTAGAGCTTGTCATGAGAATAAGCACAAGCTCTAAAACATCACATGGATAAGGTCCAAATAACAACCAAGAAAGATGATGCAAGGATGCAAAGGTTTGAGCTCTCTCCGAACGATACGATCGAGTTACTCACTCGAGAGCCCTCTTTATAGTACGGCAACTAAACTATAAACCGGTCTCCAACTACACTATGAGACCGGTGAGAAAGAAACCCTATCAAGAGCAAACCTTATACTTGCGCATTCCACTGAGCTCGATGACGACGATCTTGACCTCAACAAGATGAAACGCCTTTCTTGCTTGTGCTTGCTTGACGAAGTCTTGTGGATTGCTCCCCCATAATCCACCATGGGAGAGCTTCTTCTTCGGCGCATTTTCACATAACCATGACCACCATGTGGATTGCTCCCCCATAATCCACCATGGGAGAGCTTCTTCTTCGGCGCATCTTCACATATCCATGATCACCATATGGATGGCAAGACTCAAGCAAAGGGTCTCTTCGAGATGGCTCATCTTGAACTTGCACTTCATTTCTCCATGGCAAGCTTCAAGCTTATGAACTCTTCGAGTTGGCTCATCTTGAACTTGCACTTCATTTCTTCATTCTTCATCATCTTGATGTCTTGAAGTAACTTGAGGGCTCACTTCATCTTCATCTTCAAGACATACTTGACACTTGATATCTGATGGCGTGTATTTCACACGTTCGTTGGGCAACCCCAAGAGGAAGGTATGATGCACACAGCAGTAAGTTTTCCCTCAGAAAGAAACCAAGGTTTATCGAACCAGGAGGAGCCAAGAAGCACGTTGAAGGTTGATGGCGGCGGGATGTAGTGCGGCGCAACACCAGGGATTCCGGCGCCAACGTAGAACCTGCACAACACAACCAAAGTACTTTGCCCCAACGAAACGAGTGAGGTTGTCAATCTCACCAGGCTTGCTGTAACAAAGGATTAACCGTATTGTGTGGAAGATGATTGTTTGCGAGAGAAAACGAGTAAAACAAGTATTGCAACGAGATTTGTATTTCAGTATTAAAAGAATGGACCGGGGTCCACGGTTCACTAGAGGTGTCTCTCCCATAAGATAAAAGCATGTTGGGTGAACAAATTACGGTCGGGCAATTGACAAATAGAGAGGGCATAACAATGCACATACATGTCATGATAAGTACGGTGAGATTTAATTGGGCATTACGACAAAGTACATAGACCGCCATCCAAGCTGCATCTATGCCTAAAAAGTCCACCTTCGAGGTTATCGTCCGAACCCCTTCCGGTATTAAGTTGCAAAGCAACGAGACAATTGCATTAAGTATGGTGCGTAATGTAATCAATAACTACATCCTCGGACATAGCATCAATGTTTTATCCCTAGTGGCAACAGACAGACACAACCTTAGAACTTTTTGTCAACTGTCCCAGTGTCAATGCAGGCATGAACCCACTATCGAGCATAAATACTCCCTCTTGGAGTTACTAGCATCAACTTGGCCGAGCCTCTACTAATAACGGAGAGCATGCAAGATCATAAATAACACATATGCAATAACTTGATAATTAACATAACATGGTATTCTCTATCCATCGGATCCCGACAAACACAACATAGAGTATTACGGATAGATGATCTTGATCATGTTAGGCAGCTCACAAGATCCAACAATGAAGCACAATGAGGAGAAGACAACCATCTAGCTACTGCTATGGACCCATAGTCCAGGGGTGAACTACTCACTCATCACTCCGGAGGCGACCATGGCGGTGTAGAGTCCTCCGGGAGATGAATCCCCTCTCCGGCAGGGTACCGGAGGAGATCTCCAGAATCCCCCGAGATGGGATTGGCGGCGGCGGCGTCTCTGGAAGGTTTTCCGTATCGTGGTTTTTCGCATCAGGGGTTTCGCGACGGAGGCTTTAAGTAGGCGGAAGGGCAGAGTCGGAGGGCTGACGAGGGGCCCACACCATAGGGCGGTGCGGGCCCCCCTTGGCCGCGCCGCCTTGTGGTGTCGCCACCTCGTGGCCCCACTTCGTATGCTCTTCGGTCTTCCGGAAGGTTCGTGGCAAAATAGGCCCCCGGGTCTTGATTTCGTCCAATTCCGAGAATATTTCGTTACTAGGATTTCGAAACCAAAAACAGCAGAAAACAGCAAGCGGCACTTCGGCATCTTGTTAATAGGTTAGTTCCGGAAAATGCACGAATATGACATAAAGTGTGCATAAAACATGTAGGTATCATCAATAATATGGCATGGAACATAAGAAATTATCGATACGTCTGGAGACGTATCAAGCATCCCCAAGCTTAGTTCGCTCGTCCCGAGCAGGTAAAACGATAACAAAGATAATTTCGAAGTGACATGCCATCATAACCTTGATCATACTATTTGTAAACATATGTAGTGGATGCAGCGATCAAAACAATGGTAATGACATGAGTAAACAAGTGAATCATAAAGCAAAGACTTTTTATGAATAGTACTTCAAGACAAGCATTAATAAGTCTTGCATAAGAGTTAACTCATAAAGCAATAAATCAAAGTAAAGGTATTGAAGCAACACAAAGGAAGATTAAGTTTCAGCGGTTGCTTTCAACTTATAACATGTATATCTCATGGATAATTGTCAACATAGAGTAATATAACAAGTACAATATGCAAGTATGTAGGAATCAATGCATAGTTCACACAAGTGTTTGCTTCTTGAGGTGGAAAGAGATAGGTGAACTGACTCAACATAAAAGTAAAAAGAATGGTCCTTCAAAGAGGAAAGCATCGATTGCTATATTTGTGCTAGAGCTTTTATTTTGAAAACATGAAACAATTTTGTCAACGGTAGTAATAAAGCATATGAGTTATGAAAGTTATATCTTACAAGTTGCAAGCCTCATGCATAGTATACTAATAGTGCCCGCACCTTGTCCTAATTAGCTTGGACTACCGGATCTTTGCAATGCACATGTTTTAACCAAGTGTCACAATGGGGTACCTCCATGTCGCCTGTACAAAGGTCTAAGGAGAAAGCTCGCATTTTGGATTTCTCTCTTTTGATTATTCTCAACTTAGACATCCATACCGGGACAACATGGACAACAGATAATGGACTCCTCTTTAATGCATAAGCATGTGGCAACAATTATTATTCTCATATGAGATTGAGGATATGTGTCCAAAACTGAAACTTCCACCATGGTTCATGGCTTTAGTTAGCGGCCCAATGTTCTTCTCTAACAATATGCATGCTCCAACCATTAAGGTGGTAGATCTCTCTTACTTCAGACAAGACGGACATGCATAGCAACTCACATGATATTCAACAAAGAATAGTTGATGGCGTCCCCGAAGCATGGTTATCGCACAACAAGCAACTTAATAAGAGATAAAGTGCATAAGTACATATTCAATACCACAATAGTTTTTAAGCTATTTGTCCCATGAGCTATATATTGTAAAGGTGAATGATGGAATTTTAAAGGTATCACTCAAGAAATTTACTTTGGAATGGCGGATAAATACCATGTAGTAGGTAGGTATGGTGGACACAAATGGCATAGTGGTTGGCTCAAGGATTTTGGATGCATGAGAAGTATTCCCTCTCGATACAAGGTTTAGGCTAGCAAGGTTATTTGAAACAAACACAAGGATGAACGGTGCAGCAAAACTCACATAAAAGACATATTGTAAACATTATAAGACTCTACACCGTCTTCCTTTTTGTTCAAAACTCAATACTAGATATTATCTAGACTCTAGAGAAACCAAATATGCAAACCAAATTAGCAAGCTCTAAGTATTTCTTCAGTAATGGGTGCAAAGTGTATGATGCAAGAGCTTAAACATGAGCACAACAATTGCCAAGTATCAAATTATCCAAGACATTTTAGAGTTACTACATGTAGCATTTTCCAATTCCAACCATATAACAATTTAACGAAGAAGAAACTTCGCCATGAATACTATGAGTAGAGCCTAAGGACATACTTGTCCATATGCTACAGCGGAGCGTGTCTCTCTCCCATAAAGTGAATGCTAGGATCCATTTTATTCAAACAAAACAAAAAAACAAAAACAAACCGACGCTCCAAGCAAAGTGCATAAGATGTGATGGAATAAAAATATAGTTTCGGGGGAGGAACCCGATAATGTTGTCGATGAAGAAGGGGATGCCTTGGGCATCCCCAAGCTTAGACGCTTGAGTCTTCTTAGAATATGCAGGGGTGAACCACCGGGGCATCCCCAAGCTTAGAGCTTTCACTCTCCTTGATCATATTGCATCATACTCCTCTCTTGATCCTTGAAAACTTCCTCCACACCAAACTCGAAACAAC
>NC_061509.1:185209127-185291436 GCF_022539505.1 Lolium rigidum
TGCAATTGTTCTTTACTTGTTCTTCGCAAACAACCATCATCATCCACACTATACATCTAATCCTTTGTTTACAGCAAGTCGGTGAGATTGACAACCTCACCGTTACGTTGGGGCAAAGTTACTGTGATTGTGTTGTGCAGGTTCCACGTTGGCGCCAGAATCCCTGGTGTTGCGCCGCACTACACTCCTCCGCCATCAACCTTCAACGTTCTTCTTGGCTCCTCCTGGTTCGATAAACCTTCGTTTCTTTCTGAGGGAAAACTTGCTACTGTGCGCATCACACCTTCCTCTTGGGGTTCCCAACGGACGTGTCAACTACACGCATCAAGCATCAAAGCTATCACCTTTACTTCCATTGCACGAAAAATTGAAAAAGGCTAAAACTTTGCGTAGCTTCCATTCACCCCCCCCTCTTGTTCGCTACGATCCATTCAGAATTGTTACTAGTGTGATGACTTGCCTCCTAGAGCTCTACTTCTCGGCAGATTACATCTCCCAAAGAGAAGAAATTGTTGACCAAGAAGAAAGTCAATGATGCAGTCAAGAAGCCCAAGAAAAAAGTAGAAGTTGGCATGTGCTGGTCCATGCTGAATGCCACCCACTTCTGAATTTCTTTTGGTCACTTGCTGGTGCCTCGGGTTTATTTTTATAATATATCTGTTGGCTCCCTCTTTTGCTATGGAATGTAATCCCTTATTATGCTACATTATGAACTGCTATTGTAATCGCTTTTGGACCTTTGGCACTCCTAAGTATCCGATCTGGCTACAGTTTATGGTAGCAGCTGGCCATAAATATTATTGTTTTTATGGATATTTGGAAAGTGCTTAACTGGAATATAAGAGGGACCAATGATCCCTAGAAATGGCCTATCATCATGAAAAAAAAATAGAAAGTGCTTGTCATGTGATCTGCTTCAAGGAAACAAAAAGGGAAAATATTGACTTGCAGTTTCTGAGAAATTTTTGCCCTAAAAATTTTGATTCCTTTGTGTTTGTTCCCTCTTTAGGAAGATCAGGAGGAATTGTCACTGCTTGGGATAGTTCTGTATTCAATGGCAGATGTGTTTTCCAGAATAGATATGCTATTTTAGTAGAACTGCAATCAACTAAAACAGATTTGTCCTGGACCCTGACTAATATTTATGCACCATGCCAGGACAGTGAACAGATGGCCTTCTTATAATGGCTTAATAACATTGTAATTCCAGATGATGAAAATTGGCTTCTGATTAGAGACTTTAACCTAATAAGATCACCTCAAGATAGAAATAAGGCACGGGGAAATGTTAATGAAATGCGGAGTAATTTGCAAGATTCCCCTTTGCTGCAAAGGCTAGATTGGTTTTCCAAATCTGTGGCTTGGACAACCACATTTTCAAACACTATAGATTTGCCTTTGGTCATGACTACTTCAGATCACGTGCCTTGTGTTATCTCAATACAAACTTCCATACCAAAATCCTCAGTCTTCAGATTTGAAAATAGATGGCTAGATATGCATGACTTCCTCTCTACTGTGGGAAAAGTATGGACACAATCTA
Source organism: Lolium rigidum (assembly GCF_022539505.1). NCBI lineage: Eukaryota > Viridiplantae > Streptophyta > Magnoliopsida > Poales > Poaceae > Lolium > Lolium rigidum. The sequence goes on from NC_061509.1 coordinate 185,210,671, forward strand.
TCCACTAAGCTGATGCTGCAAAAAGTATTACTGCCAAGTTCAAGATCCTTAGAAAAGAATTAAAGAAGTTGTCCAATTCTATTTCTTCTATTAATAATGATATTGCAGACTTGAATGCTCTAGTCTCTTTTATAGATGCTACAGAGAATTTCAGAGATCTTAGCACTATGGAAAGGCAGTTCAGAATAGCAATGAAATTACACTTAGCTCTTATGGAAACAAAGAGGTAAAATCAAGTGGGTCACTCTTGGAGATGAAAATTCCAGGTTCTTTCATTCTATGGCTTCCAATCAAAAGATAAAGAATCACATTGCAACAATTTCTTCTGTTGATGGAAGTTCAGTAGCTAAGCACACAGTGCCAAAGCAGATATTTTGCTTCAGTCATATAAAGAAAGGTTGGGTCAGGTTGAAGATGTTATTGGAACAGTTCACATATCTGCTTTACTGACCAGCCACCCACAATTGGCTTTCCTTGAGCAACCAATTTCATTAGGAAACTCTTTGTCTAGAAAGTATCAACAACTGTTTCATTACACTGGTTCCCAAAAAAATGATGCAGTCACTGTTCATGATTAAGGCCCATTTCTCTGCTAAACTATACTCTTAAGCTTATCACCAAACTTTTAGCCAACAAATTGCAGACTGTCATCATGCAACTAATTCATGAAAATCAATATGGATTCATTAAGAGGTGGACTATATAGGATTGCTTAGCTTGGTCATGAATATATTCATCTCTGCCGTAAGAGTCGAAAAGAGACAGTGCTTCTGAAATTGGATTTTGAGAAAGCTTTTGACAAACTAGATCACTCTTTCATTCGTGATGTACTGCAGCAAAAAGGATTTGGGCACAAGTGGTTCTCCTGGATTAAGCAAATCTTAGCTTCTGCTACTTCCTCGGTACTGTTGAATGGAGTTCCAGGGGCTATTTTTAAGTGTATGAGAGGGGTACGACAAGGAGACCCACTCCCTCCCTTGCTTTTTGCGCTGGCTGCTGACACTTTGCAAGGGTGGGTGTGTGCATGTCAAGTTCGTGGTCACCGCACGAGTACTTCCCCATGCCAAGCATAGACAAAAGTATAAAATATTTGGAATCTAAATAAAATAGCCCAGGTGAAATATACCTGGAATGGAATTTAAAGCCATATATAGGTAGATATGGTGGACCACTAGAATAACTTGGCTCAAGATAATAAAGTGCTTTGAGAGATATGTTGCATCCCTTCGCCTTTATTTTATAGCATCCAAACTTAGAATTAAACTTATTCTAGTAGCTAAATAACAAACACTAGTCACATCTACAGGTGGTGGTATTTTATTAAAAAGCAGGATTGCTAAACAAAAATAAACTAGATAAAGACACTCCAATTTTTTGCGAATATCAAATGTTGCTCAAAAGACAAAGTATAAAGGTGTGCAATAGATCCACTGGGGTGCCTTAGAAATTCCCAAGCTTATGGTTTTCACCATTTTTTGATAGCTCCTTGTTTTCGTTCCTCCATTCCTATCAGAAAACTTCGACACAAAACTTTCTTCCACTTCTTTTTTTGGGGTGACATTAGTGGCATAAAAAATATATTCAAACTCCTATCAAAACTTCAAATAAATTAGAATCTCAAATGTTCAATGAGTTGCTTAAGTGGCCAACATTCAAAGTATTTCAAAAGACTCAGAAATAATCAAAAAGAAACTCAAGAAAACCTATTTTGCATCAATAAAACAAAAGGTTGGGCATGCTGCAAGGTGTATTGGGGACTCTCTAGTCGTCTTAACCATGGAAGCTCAAGCTCCACGAGATGTTTCTCTCGCGGTGAACAAAGACTATAATTGGGCACTCTTTGAGGTAGACTGTGCTGAGTTGGTGTGTATCTCGAAGGAGAACGAAAAGATCGGTCAAGTATTTCGCCAATCCTATATGATGTTCATGAGCTAGGTTTTTCTTTTGAATCTTTTAGTTTAGTCCACTGCACAGCACACGATACCATTCGGCTCGCAATTACCCTAAATTTGCATGCAATAATGTGGTGTCTAATGTTTGGGTCTGAGTCATCAGTGCTTAGAACACAACCTCTTGGCTTATTGTGGCCATATGTGTTTGAATTAATAAAGCTCTCAAGTTCTCACAAAAAAAAAGGTAGTACTAGAAGTTCCTACTTGAAAATTCAAAACGTCACAACTCAATGAATTTGAAAAAAGAAACTCGACGAGTAAATCACCTAGATCTTAGCCATTGCAAATGAAATGGGGAAAATATATAACCAGCAATAAAAAGCTGAGATTGATGTACAGCAATTCAATTCACAGGGAGGGACAATATTCCCAACAATTGCTCAGTTTCAGATGCAAATGCATGAACATTACAAAGAGACATTACGGTTCTTCTACACCTGTACGATCTGCCAAAATTGCTCTCTCAGTTTTACAGTTTGATCAATACTGATGGTCACAAATGAGCGACTGCGCGCATAGCATGCAGGCATCCGGCCAAGTTCGTGGCGTCGTACCCCGTGAGCTCCTGCATATCCGTGCTCCACGCCGCTACGTCCCGCGCAGAGCTCGCCAGGAAGATTGCAGGCGACGCCACGACGGACGGCAGGTACCCGAGACACGCGTAGTTGCGCAGCGACTCGTCGGTGAGGCGATGCGCCATTCGCTGGATCTTCAGCTCCTCCTCTCCGTGTGCGTGCTTGGTGAAGCGGCTGACGAAGGTGTGCGCCGTGGGGCCGCCGAGCTGGTACCCGAGCGCCACCACCATGCGGCGCTCCACGTCGAGCACCTCCTCCCTCGTGGCGGACCCGCCGACGTACCAGGAGATCTTGTCGGGGTCCAGCTTCGCCAAGGTTCGCTGGCCGTCCTCGTACTTGGCGGACACGAAGATGGCCACGGCGCCCAGGAGGCGGAGCTCGTGGTCGGTATGCTTCCTCATGGCTCGCACCGACAGGACCCGGTCGACGTAGGCCACGGCGTGGTGGAGCGTGCCGTCGACGAGGTCGTGGTTCCGGACGAACTCGTCCATCCAGTCGATCATGCGGGCGCGGGCCGACGGGCTCACCCGGTCCTGCTGCACCGTCTTCAGGTAGTCTGGCCGCGGCCGCTCCTCGGGGCTCCGCTCCGTCCTCCTGAGGTTGGCGTCGATGTCGTCTTCGTAGTCGGAGCACACCCGCCGGCGCTTCGTAGTGGAGGGCTTCTCGTTCTCGGAGACGGCTGTGGATACGGGCGGCGGCGCCGCGCGCTTTGGGAGCTTCGGTTGCACGGGGATCTCGCTGGGCGATGGCGGGAGCAGGGCGGGCACGTCGTCGACGGGCAGCTGATCGCAGAAGAATCCGATGCTGGGGGGCGGGGTTCGAAGACGGGCGACGGGCTGCCGCCCGTAGGAGAACTCGAAGCCGGGGGGCGGAGGTCGACGACGGGCGGGCAAGTCGGCGACGAGCTGCCGAGCGTAGGAGAATTCGAAGCCGGGGGGCGGAGGTCGACGACGTGAGGGCAAGTCGGCGACGGGCTGCCGAGCGAAGGAGAATCCGAAGCCGGGCGGCGGAGGGCGAGCAAAGGCCCAGGGATTCACGGCGCGCTGCATCATCGTCGCCGATCGAGGGATGAAAGGTGGATTCTTTCCTGCTTGTGCTGGTCACACGGTGTGATCAGGGAAGGGCAGGGGTTAATTGTGAGTTTGTGACTGTTCTGCAGCATCCATATATACTCCTTCGGGCTCGATCGTGTCCGACTCTTCTTCCATGCGCATTAGTACCAGTCATCTTCTTTTTCGTGGCGCCAACGGGATCTCTCAAACAACCAATTCGTAAAAAGAAGAAACAGATCTCTGCCACAGTCCGAGTTCGCGTCGGCCTTTTCTACTTCAACGAACCGACGTATTGTAACGCGTCGTGATCAAGCGACTGAAGCAATAGGCAGGAAGGCCGGCCGCGTGCTGCCGGCACCGTGTCCGCGTGACTTGACTTCCGGTACGTGGCAGAGCTAAACTCCTGTCCGTGTGAGAGACCTATTTCACATTGATATATGCTACTCCTCTTAATATTAAGCATAATTTGATTGAAATCTAAATGAATTCGTAATGCAATTACAGACCAAGATTAAGCATAATTTGATTGAAAAATTACTGAAAGTCTTGGTCTCCTCTTAATATGTTTTGAACTCTTCATATTATCCTTAGAACTATTCATTTTGACAACCAAAAAAAAAAATTGGTTGTCAAAATGAATAGTTCTAAGGATAATATGAAGAGTTCAAAACATATTAAGAGGAGACCAAAGTCTTCTAGGAAACTAAAAAACTTAGAAGTGATAGCGTTGGATTGTGTCCTAGCGGCTAAGAATCTGGCGGATCCTTTCATATAAAGACTATCAAGAACATCGTATATATTTCATCGATGGAGATGGGTTCGGGACCCATGTTTGTTCCTGAGTGGGTAACCCAACCTATATGATTGCGGATCTCGTGAATTAGGATATGGGAAAACAAGTCGAAGGAACTGAGTTGAAAGAAACTTTATACTCTCACTCTGCTGCAGATACAATTCTTTCTTAGCTACTGCATGGCATGTTGACTATGTATTAATGTGTTCTAAGCGGTTCTCTATGAGCCGAAGACACTACCTACAGGGCGATCTTTAAAGATCACACTTATATGAGTAACACTATTGGTCACACAACAACAACATCAAAGCTTTTTTCCTAAATAAGTTTTGGTAGGCTAGGTGTAAAACACAACATAAATAAAAGGGAAAAAACAAGGAGAAGGAAAAAAAAGAGAGTAAACTAAGATTTTGAGACATGAATCATTGATCTCCGTGCAGTGCTATCAAGAGCCAATCCTTCAGGTACATTCCAATCCTTCAAGTCTTTTTTCTGGCTCCACCCAAGTCAACTTTAGTCGTCCTCTATCACTTATAGTTTCCTCCATACTCTTTAGAATTCCACTATAAAATAGAACTTATGGAGGCCCTCTACTAGATATGCCCAAACCACCTTAGTCGGTGTTATACTAGCTTCTCATCGATCGGTGTCACCCCTAGTCTATCGCGAATTACCTCACTACTACGAAAAGACCTATAGCTGCACGTGTACCTCCGAAGCAAGAAATAAGTGGTATGCCTACACTATTTACCGCTGGCGTACTACATATTTGGTGCGCCGGCACTAAGGATTACCAAGGGAAAATCTGCCTACACATACCACCGAAGCACCAATATAGTGGTATGCTGGTGGTATATAGCTATCGTTGGTGTGCCACTATACTAGTGCGCTGGTGGTATGTGTAGGCGGATTTTTCCCAAACATGAAATTCAACATATTTTGCAAAAAAAAACACGTCATGTGTCGGTAAAACGGCTCTAGGTTTTGCTATGGGAGTTTACCTATTTTTTATAATCCTAAAATAAAAATAGAGTTTTTGAAGGTTTTAGATTTCAATGCCTATAGACACCATCAGAGAAACGAGGGCCAAGTGGGCCATGGTGGCACGACCAGGGTATCAGCCCACGCCTCTACCCCGTTTCAGCCCTCTGGCCGGACTAGGTGGGGCCCTAGTGCTCCATGACTTCATTTTTCATAAAATAATAGTGTAGAAAAATAGTGTTTTTCTGCCCTCGAAGGTATATACAAATGAAAGGGACCTTTTAGAAAAATCCCCAAAATCATTCTAAATCATGATTATAACCACTTATATTAATGAAAAATGGTGAAATATAGCACAATAAAATACACATAACATAGACATATTTTAGATGCATCGGCATCCCAAGCTTAACCTTTGCTCGTCCTTGAGCATAAAGGTGATAACTAAATCTGATTTTAGTTTGTTGTAAATAGATACACAATATATATCATGATCATTGCTACTAAAAGTACAATGGTTCATTGATAAGCAAATGACAGCAAGCAATCATCATATGAAGTAAAAGAAAACATAAGCTTTGAATCTTGCATAATAGCAAATAAACAAGTACTATGGATAATTAAGCAAACTTGTATGCAAGACATAAATGATTCATAAGCAAGCTTATGCATTCAGAATTGTTCCTAACATTTGTTCATAGAATAGATCTTTTAAGAAACTTCATTTTTTACTAAGAAAAACTATAAAGTAAGCAGGGATTAAACATGGGTAAGATATCTATATTACAAATATTTATACTTGAGGGTATGCTTAAGATCATGGTTCATCATAGTGGTGAGTTCCATTGCCCCTATCATAAGCATATGTAATGGCTCTATAGCTTTTTTTATGTCCCATGTGTCATAAGTTTACATATCAAGAGAAGAGTTTGAAAACAATCTTCAGAGTATCTATTGCCCCTTTGTAGGAGTAGTCACACCTTTCTTACACCATCGTGTTTATACTGATGACTATCCATACTTCAATAACAATAAACTCGGCTTAATAAGTTCTTAGCTGAAAAGGTCCACCAAGTAAGCATGACTTAAGTTATCGGTCCAAAAAACATGTCAACTCAACTAAACAAATGACATATGCTACATTCTCATAAAACATTTTAATAACATTTTCTACTTTTATTTTCTTTTCCATCATGAAAATACCACCCTTGATTGGAGGGTTTTTTCCCCTCATCTTGTACATCTCATTTTATTATTTCAAGGCTCATTGTGCCTTTCAAGTTCGTGGTCACCCCACAACTATTTCTCCATGCCAAGCATAGACAACAGTATAAAATGTTTGGCTCTAAATAAAGTAGCTCATGCTTAATATACTTGGAATGGAATTTAAAGCCATATATAGGTAGATATGGTGGACTCACTAGAATAACTTGCCTCAAGGTAGTAAAATGCTTTATTAGATATGTTGCATCCCTTCACCTTATTTTATAGCATCCAAACTTAAAATTATATTTATTCTACTAGCGAAATGATAAACACTAAGCACATCTAGAGGTGGTGGTATTTTATTAAAATGCAAGATTGCCAAACAAAACTAAAAACTAAAACTAGATAAAGACGCTTCAAGTTTTTACGAAAATCCTATGTTGCTAAAAAAAAAGCATACATGTACGCAAACTGAGAGTGTGATAGGTACAGTACTGGGGTGCCTACGGAATCCCCGAGCTTATGATCTTCACAAAAAAAACATTCTTTTATAGCTTCTTGTTTTTGTTCCTCCATTCCTTATCAAAAAAAAAAAATAACACAAAACTTTCTCCCAGTTTTTTTGTGGGGTGACATTACTGGCATAAAGATAATATTCAAGATGCTACAACATTTCAAATAAATTAGAATCTCAAATGTCCAGAGAGTTGCTTAAGTGTTGAACATTCAAAATATTTCAAAAGACTCAAAAATAATCAAAAGGAAACTCAAGGAAACCACTTTTGCGTCAAAAGATAGAATCTATCCTGAAAAAGTTAGGCATGCTGCAAGGTGTACTTGGGACTCTCTGATGCTCTTAACCATAGAATCTCTAGCTCCGAGATGCTGTTTATTTCGCGGTGGAAGGGGCTATAATTGGGCGGTCGTTGAGGTAGACTGTGTTGAGTTCGTGTGTATCTTTAAGAAGGAACAAAAAGTTCGGTAAATTATTTCACCGATCCTATATGATATTCATGAGCTTGTTTTTTTCTTTTGAATCTTTTAGTTTAGTCCGCCGCACAGCAAGGCATTCGATGCTAAATGTGCATGCAATAATGTGCTGTCTAATGTTTGGGTACATCAAAAAAAAAATGTTTGGGTATAGGCTGAGTCATCAGTGTTTAGAACACAACCTCTTGGCTTATTGTAGCCCTATGTCTTTGAATTAATAAAGCTCCCAAGTTCTCACAAAAAAGAGCTACCAGAAGTTCCTACTCGAAAATTCAAAACGTCACAACTCGATGAATTCGAAAAAAGAAACTCAACGAGTAAATCACCTAGATCTTAGCCATTACAAATGGAATGGGAAAAATATATAACCAGCAATTAAAAGCTGAGATTCGTGTACGACAGTTCCATTCACAGGGAGAGACAATATTCCCAACAATTGCTCTGTTACAGACGCATATGCATGAACATTACAGAGAGAGTCTACGGTTCTTCTCTACTTGTACAATCTGCCAAAATTGCTCTCTCGGTTTTACAGTTGATCAACACCGAGGGTCACAGATGAGCGACTGGGCGCATAGCATGCAGGCATTCGGCCAAGTTCATGACGTCGTACCCCGTGAGCTCCTGCATCTCCGAGCTCCACGCCGGTACGTCCGGCGGGTTCAGCAGCGCAGACCTCGCCAGGAAGATTGCAGACGACGCCACGACGGACGGCACGTACCCGAGGCACGCGTAGTTGCGCAGCGACTCGTCGGCGAGGCGGTGCGCCATTCGCTGGATCTTCAGGTCCTCCTCTCCTTGTGCGTGCTTGGTGAAGCGGCTGACGAAGGTGTGCGCCGTGGGGCCGCCGAGCTGGTACCCGAGCGCCACCACCATGCGGCGCTCCACGTCGAGCACCTCCTCTCTCGTGGCGGACCCGCCGACGTACCAGGAGATCTTGTCAGGGTCCAGCTTCGCCAAGGTGCGCTGGCCGTCCTCGTACTTGGCGGACACGAAGATGGCCACGGCGCCCAGGAGGCGGAGTTCGTGGTCGGTATGCTTCCTCATGGCTCGCACCGACAGGACCCGGTCGACGTAGGCCACTGCGTGGTGGAGCGTGCCGTCGACGAGGTCGTGCTTCCGGACGAAGTCGTCCATCCAGTCGATCATGCGGGCGCGGTCCGACGGGGTCACCCGGTCCTGCTGCACCGTCTTCAGGTAGTCCGGCCGCGGCCGCTCCTCGGGGCTCCGCTCCGTCCGCCGCAGGTTGGCGTCGATGTCGTCTTCGTAGTCGGAGCACACCCGCCGGCGCTTCGTACTGGAGGGCTTCTCGTTCTCGGAGACGGCTGTGGATACGGGCGGCGGCGCCGCGCGCTTTGGGAGCTTCGGTTGCACGGGGATCTCGCTGGGCGATGGCGGGAGCAGGGCGGGCACGTCGTCGACGGGCAGCTGATCACAGAAGAATCCGATGCTGGGGGGCGGGGTTCGAAGACGGGCGACGGGCTGCCGAGCGTAGGAGAATTCGAAGCCGGGGGGCGGAGGTCGACGACGGGCGGGCAAGCCGGCGACGGGCTGCCGAGCGTAGGAGAATTCGAAGCCCGGGGGCGGAGGTCGACGACGTGAGGGCAAGTCGGCGATGGGCTGCCGAGCGAAGGAGAATCCGAAGCCGGGCGGCGGAGGGCGAGCAAAGGCCCAGGGATTCACGGCGCGCTGCATCATCGTCGCCGATCGAGGGATGAAAGGTGGATTCTTTCCTGCTATTGTGCTGGTCACACGGTGTGATCAGGGAAGGGCAGGGGTTGTGAGTTCGTGACTGTTCTGCAGCATCCATATATACTCCTTCGGGCTCGATCGTGTCCGACTCTTCTTCCATGCGCCTAGTACCAGTTATCCTCTTTTCGTGGCGCCAACGGGATCTCTCACACAGCCAATTCGCAAAATGAATAGAAAGATCTCTGCGACAGTCCGAGTTCGCGTCGGCCTTTTCTACTTCAACCAACCGACGTATTGTAACGCGTCGTGATCACGCGACTGAAGCAATAGCCGGGAAGGCCGCGCTGCCGGCACCGTGTCCGTGTGACTTCCGGTAATAGATCAGAGCTAAACTCCTGTCCGTGTGAGAGACCTATATTCAACTATTTGTTGAAATCTAAATGAATTCGTAATTAAACATAATTGGATTTTTTTTAGGTAATACGTGTCTTATTTATAGATTATAAATACTCAAATCACTCAGCCTCCGGCATCACAGTAGCAGCCACCCAAGGAAAGGTGGACGGACTACCTCTTCACCCGAGCTCGATACGGCTCCATCGATATCCAGCACTTTGCGGATCTCCAAGGTAGCCTGCCAAAGGTAGAGTCATTGCTGTTGAAAGAATCAGCATCGAGCTCCAGATCTTGGACCCTCGCGTGAAGATGTCGGAGAAGGAATCCAGATCTGTCCGCCTCCAACCACAAACCTAGCACAAGATTCACCATCTTCTAGTTATCGCAACCGCAAATTACAGTCCTGAAAACCCTTCCGAGCTCCGCTCCGCCGCTGGAGCGAGCGCCATCGCAATGACAGAGCCTGAGGACAGAAGTCCACCACAAGGATGCCACCGTTGCCACGCCATCCCCGCGTGAACATACCACTAGATATCGCTAGATCTGAAGACCGGCGAGAAGACCATGATGCCGATCTGGAGGACCGAACAACACATGTTGCCATCAACCCCGAGACACCGCCCTGGAGGTCGTCGCCAGTGTGGGAGTAGAGTCGAGGCAGATTTATTCGTTCGGGCGACGCACCATGGAAGACAAAACCTAACCCTAACTACTCGGCCAGAATGGAGGAACGAGGTCCCCCCTTCCTCATGCCGCCACCAGAGCGGCAATCGGAGGGATGGAACCAGGTCCAACGCCCTAGCCAAAGATTGGAAGGAGTCCATCGTCGCCGCTGCCTCTCACGAGAGGAAGCGGGCAAAGGATTAAAAAAACTACTGAAATACTCCATCCGTATATAAATAGATCTCCGAGGTTTGTCTAAATCTCTGGATGTATCTAAACACTAGATAGCAAGATACATTAGATTTTGCACGGAGGTAGTATTCTAAATATGTGGAAAATGTATGTGCTATGCTTTTGAAATAACTAAATGTACGTGGAGTACAAGATTTTATCACAGTTTTATTTAATATATTGAAAAGATTTCATACCAATGTGGAACAGGTTAGGCTCAACAGTTTTCAAAAAGACAGTCTACGCTCAAAATCGTGGACAACAGTCTAGACCAACTGAACTGACCATATAAGGTTAAGGGATTTCTAGTTTCGTGCCCCTGGTTCGTTAGTTGTACTCAGTTTTCTCCAGTCCCTTAAATTTTCCTCAGTTTTCCCCTCCTCTAGTTTGAAACACGCACAAGTGCTGGAACGGCCGGTAGCCGTCAGGTCAGAGGCCTTGACCGTTAGTCTGACCGGGTGGGGCCGCACAGGGGCAGCTCCTCCCTGACCGTCTCGTGCTGACGGGTAGGGTCAGGAGACACGTCGGAGCAGCCATCCATCTATCGCCGACGTGTGGGCCGTTTTATTTCATGATTTTATACGCGGTGCTGCCAATGACAAATGGGGCCGCTCTATAGGGCTGTCGCAGCCAATGACCAGGTGGGGTCGTATATTTTTCGATAAAAGACATATATTGCCGCTCCGTGGGGCTGCCGCAGCCAATGACCGATGGGGTCGTCTATTTATTTAGGGAAACTCATATATTGCCGCTCTGTGGGGCCTCCGCAGCCAATGACCAGTGGGGTCGTCTATTTTTCAGGGAAAAGACATATATTGCCGCTCTGTGGGCTGCCGCAGCCAATGACCAGTGGGGTCGTCTATTTATTTAGAGAAACTCATATATTGCCGCTCTGTGGGGCCTCCGCAGCCAATGACCAGTGGGATCGTCTATTTTTCAGGAAAAGACATATATTGCCGCTCTGTGGGGCTGCCGCAGCCAATGACCAGTGGGGTCGTCCATTTATTTAGAGAAACTCATATATTGCCGCTCTGTGGGGCTGCCGCAGCCAATGACCAGTGGGGTCGTCTATTTATTTAGAGAGAAAAAATCATATCTTGCCGCTCTGATATATGTCTTTAGAGAATATCATAGAGAGAAGCAACAAGTTCGCTAATTAATTATTCTTAAGCTAGACCGGAGAACCGCTGGCAGCTCGTTCCCCACCGTCGGACGGAGCAGCCATCGCCGGCGGCGCGCCGGCGCCTCGTCGCGCCGCCGGCTCTGTCCCCCGGCGGCGTCGGACGAACTGCGGCGCTGCACGTCAACCACGGCTCCAGCACTTGTTTCGTCCGCACGCATTGTACCCACCGCGGAGAAAGTCCGCCGCAAGCGGATCCGCCGCCCACGACGACCGGGATTTGTTCCGCGCACCAATTGGTAGACCTCCGCTTCTGCCTCCCCCGCCCCTAATCGATTCGGTTCCCGTAATTTATTGGAGTTTGCAGGTACGAAATAGTCCTCAATGTCTCGTCGTAGCGGGTACACCGGCGAGGGTGGGGATTCGATCATGTCGTGGCCACGTTCTACTTCTCCTACCTCGTCGGAAGTGCAGGTATATAGCTTCAGCTCTCTGTACTACCGTTGAATTTGGGGTGAATTTGAAGTTCCGCCATGGCCTGTTGGGGTGATTTCAGTTGTTCTTTTTTCCATTATTGTTACAGTTAGCCAGGCAAGCCGATGATCCATGGTACATTGCATACCAAGATGAATCAACCCGGTGGTGTAGCCGGAGGATGGATTTGGAGGAGAAGGTGGCCAATTTAGGTGATGAATTGGCCCGTAAAAACCTGATGATATTCGAGCTGAAGCGTATTGTGGATGAAGAAAAGAAGAATTCAGAGCTTATTCGCAAGGAGAAGTTGAGAGTTGAGACAGATCTTGCCGTATTTGATCAAGTGGTAGAAAATCTAGAACATGAACTAAAAGTGATGGGAGAGGAGAAAAGTAGATTCATCTGTGCAGTTTTATTAGGTGTCATCCCTGTCCTAGCAGTTATGTGGTTCTGGTAGACGATTTAGTATAGAATTGTTATTCAGTAGATGGCTCTAACCACTGTATTTTGTTGTGGCTCTAAGCACTGTATTTCGGTGTACAATTTCCTACTTGTGCTAAGTAATGTGCACGATAATTTTAGCAAGGGATCCCAAAAGTGAAAGCATGTACCAGCCTCCGGATCAAATACATATCAATATCTTCCCAATCAAGTTGGGATAGAATTCAAATCATACATACGGATGTACATGGACACATCAAGAACGTGAAGAAGCTTTTTTTGAGACGGAGGTAGTAGTTCGAACAATTTTATCCCATTTGGAAATTGAAAAATACAAATTTATAATAATTTATCCCAATTTGCGGCGTCGAACACGGTCGCGCAGCGATGGGCAAGAAAGGCCGGGACGACGGGCGGCTGAGGGGTGGTCATCTGCGCCATCAAACATTGAAGCAATGTTATCGGCGATGGCTTCAATGTTCGTGGCATCGATGACCAGTGTCGGAACCGCCGCTGTCTTGGTGTTCTTCATCAGCGACGGATCTGCGGAGGGCTGGATCGGCGGCTTTGCAGCGCGGTTGTAGACGATGGCTTCAATCGTCTTGGCATCGATTCGCACTCTCGGCACCGGAAGTGAGACATCAACAGGCTCCGACATTGAAGGCTGGGTCTGCACCGTCGAAGCGATGTTGTAGGCGATGGCTTCAATGTTCGTGGCATCGATGACCACTGTCGGCACGGCCGCCGTCTTGGTGTTCTTCATCATTCAACAGATCTGAGAATAGAATCGAAAGTGAGACAGAGAGAGACATTTCAACTATTTCCGACGGTTAGATCCTCACCGGCACTCTTAGATCCACGGCGCACGCACGGATAGATGCACGCCGCCGCACGCACGGTTAGATCCGCGCCGCCGCACGCCGACGCACGCACGGTTAGATCCGCGCCGCCGCACGCCGCACGCACGGTTAGATCCGCGCTGCCGCACGCACGGTTAGATCCGCGCCGCCGCACGCCGCCGCACGCACGGTTAGATCTGCGCCACCGCACGCCGCCGCACGCACGGTTAGATCCGCGCCGCCGCGACCGCCGTAGTAAGAGAGGAAATACGAGAGAGGAGGATGCGACTGGAATATGCGACTCGCCAGGGTTGGTAGGTATGTGCTCTGCTCTTGTCTCCGTATGCGTCCATCGTGGTAGAGAGAGAGATACAGGCCGTCCGATCATAAATGATCGAACGGTGCAAGCGTTCGTTGAGCTTTCAACTAACCAAGATCCGTGTGACATACATCTCGACCAATCAGAGATCAGCCAGTGAGTACAAGTTAGGAAAACCGAGTAGAACTAAGAGGGGGAAAAGTGAGGAAATGTTTATCGGAAGGGCAAAACTGAGTATGACTGAGTAAAACAAGTGGGCCCGGAGGGGGAAAACTGAGTAACACTAAGTAAAACAGGGGCACCCAAATAATAAACGGACTAAGGGAAATTGAAGCTTTTGGCATAAAAATTGTAAAATTGTGTTATTTGAACAATATATTACATTTTGGCCGACTAGATATTGTTTGCAACTCAAAGATACACAAGTGTGACGAATTTGGACTCATTTGGACAAAGTTTGTAAGCATAGTGGGTATTTGGGAGGTGTATTGAGCAGAAAGCCCTGCATCTTCATATCTAGTAGCTCATGGACTAGGAAGTGGTTTTGAAGCTTTTGGCATAAAAACTTCATATCTCTATATTTCCTTTTCCATTATTATTTCTCTAGGTTGTAGGTAACATAATAAGGCTCCATGGGAAGGTTCCACCATGTTTTGAATTATTTTGAATTGAACCCTAAAACCCTAAAACCCTAAAACCCTAAAACCCTAAAATGATAAATGTGGCTTAAATGTGGCATACAAATTGTTCATACAAATTCAAATTGTTCAACACAAAGGGATCCCCAATACAAAGGGAACCACAATACAAATTGTTCATACAAATTCAAATTGTTCAACACAAAGGCATCCCCAATACAAATTGTTCAACACAAAGGGATCGCCAATACAAAGGGAACCCCAATACAAATTGTTCATACAAATTCAAATTAGTTGTTCAGAATAAAATCTTTCTCTTGCTCCTGGTGTGACTCGCCGGGGCCACCACCTTACTCCGGGTAACCCTAACGGGGATATTACCGGTGTCTACCTTCCTTTTGCCCTCTTTCTTGTTCTTCTTCTTCTGCAAAGCTTGTGCTTTTTCTTCTGCCATGCACTCTTCGAAGTTAGCTTGTATCATGGCCTTACCACTTTCGTGGCATTCTCGACTATACTGTTCCCTCTCCTCTAGACTCATCGGTTGAAGCCATTCTATATCCATCTTTTCCCTCTCGCTCTCCATCCAATGGTTCAAGCAGTTCTACATCCATCCGTTCCCCCCGCTCTCGATCCATCGGTTCAATCTCCTCATGTTGAACTGCTCGCTTCAATCTCCTCTGCATTTGCTCGCTTCAATCTCCTCATGTTGAACTGCTGCTTTAATCTCCTCTCGCATTTGTCTGCTTCAATCACATCATGTTGAACTCGCTGCTTCAATCTCAAGTTGAATTGTCTGCTTCATTCTCCTCTCGCATTTCTCGCTCCCGCCCGATCTTCCATTCCAAAAGCTGGGTCAACTCCATTTTTACAAAGCCTAGCAATGTGTCCAGGGATTCCACAACGTTTGCACTTACGTTTTCGAATCGGTGCACCACCCTCTGCACTAGCTCGATCCTATTCTTCCTCGGCCTACCTGCCGGTCTAGTCAATACCGGAGAGTACGAGCTTTGAAGCCTCGGATCGACTTTCATCCATTGGTCTTTTCCCAACAAGGTAGGAACATTCATAGCATATGCAGCCCTAAATTTGGCAACAGAGAAGTACTCGACACATACTGATCAACTTCACCATCTTCACCCCTATAACACTCATGAAAAACAATGCGTGTATGCAGGGTATCCCACGGATCTGCCATCCCCTACAATGGCATGTCCTATCAACCAAACTCACTGGATACCTCCACTGCCTGTTTTCTTTGTCAGTGTAGGTTACCTCAGCCTCCATTCCTTTTCTGACGCACTGCATCCTCAATTGTTTTGCCCTGGCATGCAAAGACTTAATCAAAGACGGGAGCATGAGATGGCCAACATAATTTGTGGATGCAATTCTTTGACGCGGATCGATCTTTATCATGATCATCTGCCTAATCTTATCAAATATTTGCCACAAGCATAAGCCCTTTCAATGACTTGACCTTTGAATTGAAACTCTCCGCAAGGTTACTTGTTACATAGTCTACCTTGCAAATTTCATTGAATTGGCTTCTTGACCACACCCTACCATGATGTTCATCCAAGTACTCCTTCACCCCGAGGTTTTTGTTTATACAACACATCCAAATGAAACAGATGCTTCCTAGAGCTGCATGTGTATGAAGCTGGCCATAGGTTGTCGGTAAAAACTTTACCCTTGAATTTCTTTGTAAAATTCTGTACCAAGTGTCGCATACATTCCCTATGCTCCACTCCGGGGAATATCGCTTCTACCGCAGTCTCCAAACCTTTGCAAGCGTCTGTGTGGATAACAAGTCCTGTTGGATGACCTATAAGGTCGCGAAACCAAGTCCAACTTTCCTGTGACTCAACCTCCAAAACCCCATAAGCAACAGGGAACATCCAATTATGTCCATCAACTGCAGTAGCAGCAACTAGCTGTCCTTTAAACCTGCCATGAAGAGCTGATGCATCCACGGCCAAATAAGGCCTGCAACCGTCCAAAAAGCCTTTCCAGCAAGCTTTGAAACAAACAAAAGCCCTTCTGAAACATTCCTTGTGCATTACCTTCCCGCTTTTCAATTTGTAGGGAACTGTATGCTTGTCTATCGCTACAACATCGCTCGGACTAGCCATCTCCACTTCAGCTTTGAAAGTGTAAAGCAACCGAAAGCTTTCATTTCATGGACCATTGATCTTGTCAAGAGCCATTTCCTTTGCATAGAACATTCTCATGTAAGGTACCTCCATTTTATACTTCTCAACCACCTTTTTACGAGTGCCGTTGCACCAAGTGAAGGCTCTTCTCTCACCCAATCTAGGATTACATCTGCCAACCACCTAGTCTTCGCTAGCTTTGTTTTCAGCTCGGCTCTCCCCTAGAGGTGGACACCTATGGATCTCATTATTCTTCTTTATCTGAAACATAATGATAAGGGATGTCGATAATAGATAACAAATTTTACACCGTGATCTAAATACACAATCGGTTGGCGTAGTACCTGAACCAAGCCGCTTCGCGCATTGTGGATGCATGCAGCCTAAACCTACACCTTGGGTATGGGCATTTAATTGTGAACCTACCTGGCTCACTTTTAATAACCTCGAAATTATTCTTAGTGAGAATGTGATATGTAGTAATTGCATTACGGCAGTCCATCATCGTTTGAAACACGGTGCCTTCTACAAGCTGGGGTTTCTCCCTGTTCCACTCAATTGTTGGCAAGTCTTCACCTTCGTAATCGGCTAAAACGAGGCTGTCATCATTCTCATTCTTCTCTTCATCATCAGTGTCATCAAATCTGGCACCAAAAGCCATATCTTCCATGTATTGATCCTCCATTGCTCGCTTACTGCATCGATCTACCAATTCAGGAAACATCAACTCATCCTCATCATCTTGAGGAGGCTGATCCTCAATGTCTGCATCGTCCTCCACATCGACCGTACGAACGATCTGGCTACCACTAGCACTGGGGACAGATGGTGCTGTTGTGGACCTACAAGGAGCGCCACGGCGCACACTATTAGCAGAGGCAGCAGCAGTAGAGAGACATGATGCCCGACCACCTGATGATGCCCCAGCACCAGATGATGCCTGGCCCCTGTCCACATGGATACGAATTTTACCGAACCGGCAAGAAGCATTCAAAGCAAAAAGAAATCCCAGATCTTCTTCGGAAATTAGTGGAACAAATCTTCCCTCCGAGCTGTTGAAATATTCGAAATGAACTGCATCGAGAGAGCTCCAGGTGTAGTTATCGTAGATGTTAGCTTTGAAATCCGTTAACGAGATGGTGGTTGCAACCACCGCAGGGAAGTTAAACCCAGTCTTACGGCGTTTAGAATCACGCGTAAAGCTAGAATCCAGCCTAACCACCAGCCGAAAAGCCAGCGCTGGATCCATCCTATTCGAAAAGCAACGCAGCTTAGTTGAGCAACAACGATTGGCGCTCAAAAACTGCCTACTGTTAATTCACATGGGATAGGCAGACGATGCTTACCCAGATGGAATCCATGCGTTAGATCCCTCCGATTCCCAATCTTCTCCACGGCGGGCGGGAATAGTCTGCGCACCAGACGGAATTACAAAGAGGACAGGGGTAGATCCAGATCTGGTGGAGGCGGAGCCCGGGGGTGGTGGTGGGGGCGGGGCCGGCTCGGCGGCGGACGACGCCATAAGGTAGGTGGGCAGGATGGCGTGGCGGCGGAGGGGCGGTGTGTGAGCTCCTCCAGTCCTCGGACGGAGGGGAAAGCTTTGGGTCAGCTCTTCCAGTCAATAGTCAACACATTTCGAAAGCAACGGTCAAGTCAAAACCACCGCGGCTCCCTAGCCGTCACCGGTAACGGAAGGCCTCTGAACAGACGGCAACCCTCCCGTCCGAGCCTCTGGAAGGGGTTTCAAACTAGAGGGAGGGGAAAACTGAGGAAAAGTTAAGAGGCTGGGGAAAACTGAGTACAACTAACGAACCAGGGGCACGAAACTAGAAATCCCTAAGGTTAAAGAGTGTGGAAGTCCAAGACCAGGCGCTACTGCGCTAGTTTGAGACATAAACCCTATTTCCCTATAAAAGTTAATAGCTAGCTAGAGAAAAGGCATAAACTCTCTAGGCAGAATTCGCTGCTCTAGTATACACCCTAAACAAACAAAAAAAGTTGTAGTACGTGTACTAATACAAATGAGCAAAATTCCCTTTACAATTTTACCACTACATCATGTTTGCAAATGGTATTATAATGTTATCAAGCTTAGAAGATAGGGCCCTGGTGCCAGCCTTCGAATGTTCCGCAGATTCCAAAGAGCGTGATGTCTGAAGGACCATCTCGGAGTGTAGTCGCAGGCAGTTCATGGCCATCTAGGAAACAAACATGGGGAGTCAATATTTAGTAAGAAGTGGAAAGAGTAACTGCATATCAAACATATCAGTAATTGGTTTATCTTCACACATTACTGAGAGAACAGTACCCGGCGAATATAAAGATGGTTAGCTACTCCTACTTAGCAAGTAAAAAGACTGATACAATACAAGGTTAATAGCAGACGAACTAGTAGTTAACTTAGTTTACATTATCAGAGATATTTGTGCAGTCAAAAATCAAATATTGTACAATAATGGTCAATTTACATATAACGCTTGCTATGTGCTTATTATCCTATCATGGCTAATACAGATGGCGTAGAAGAGACCAAGAACTGATTCATTCTGCAAGATGGTAGGAGTACTCACCGATGTGCACTCTGTATCAGGATCAGCTTCAGCAATTTGCAAGGCCCATGTGCGTATCCATTCTAAACCAGTAGAAATGTCCCGGTTGCCTTCTATAAGAATGGATGCCACATACGACGGGTGCAAAGCAATCAATATACAAGAAGCTGCAAACAACACAGACCTTCTCACATATGCTTCAGCATGCTGCGAAATCTCCCTGAAGAAAACAAAAATCATGTCAAAATACGACAATTCGTTACCAACTTCAGCATGCTGCGAAATTTCCGAAGTTTTATAATGACTTGTTTAATTGCCAAGATGGCGATTGCCTATGAAATATTTAGGGGTCCCCGTTACGTTTGCAATGTTAAAAACTTTAATTGGGACTTTTTAGATGCAAAAGATGGTTAAGAAGCTTGATACATGGGCATGTGACGCGGCATCCTCTGGTGGTAGATTAACCTTGTTAGATTCTAACATTTCGGAAACGGATGTCATTGTGGCTTGGGTTAGCCTCTGGAGGTTGGCGAGGGTGAGTACCTCAAGGACGTCCTCCTTCTCCAACTTCGCGTCTTCTTGAGCGGGACGACATGACGGGACAATGGATTCGAAGCTCTAGCTGTTTTTTCTTTCCTTTCTTTTGTTTGCTGGTTGTTCTTCGGTTCCTGTTAGATGATCTTCAGCACCTTGTATCTCTCTGCCGGCAACAGCTTTATTAATTTAAGGCAGGCTATGGCCTTATGTTTAAGAGACATAATATTACTACTAACAATTTGCTGTGGATGTGCTGTTGCCACTAGGGATAAAACATCGATGCTTTGTCTAAGGATATTTGTGTTGATTACATTACGCACCATACTTAATGCAATTGTCTGTTGTTTGCAACTTAATACTGGAGGGGTTCGGATGATAACCTGAAGGTGGACTTTTTAGGCATAGATGCATGCTGGATAGCGGTCTATGTACTTTGTCGTAATGCCCTGATTAAATCTCATAGTACTCATCATGATATATGTATGTGCATTGTTATGCCTTCTTTATTTGTCAATTGCCCAACTGTAATTTGTTCACCCAACATCTGTTTATCTTATGGGGGAGACACCACTAGTGAACTGTGGATCACGGTCCTATTCTTTACATCTGAAATACAATCTACTGCAATTGTTCTTTACTGTTCTTCGCAAACAATCACCATCATCCACACTATACATCTAATCCTTTATTTACAGCAAGCCGGTGAGATTGACAACCTCACTGTTACGTTGGGGCAAAGTACTTTGATTGTGTTGTGCAGGTTCCACGTTGGCGCCGGAATCCCTGGTGTTGCGCCGCACTACACTCCGCCGCCATCAACCTTCAACGTGCTTCTTGGCTCCTACTGGTTCGATAAACCTTGGTTTCTTACTGAGGGAAACTTGCTGTTGTGCGCATCACACCTTCCTCTTGGAGTTCCCAACGGACGTGTCAACTACACGCATCAAGCAAATTTATGGCGCCGTTGCCGGGGAGATCAAGACACTCTGCAAGGGGAGTCTCCCACATCCAATCTCTTTACTTTGTTTTTGTCTTGCTTTACTTTATTTTATTTACTGCTTTGTTTGTTCTCTATATCAAAAACACAAAAAAATTAGTTACTTGCATTTACTTTATTTAGTTTGCTTTATTTACTACTGCTAAAATGGGTACTGTTGAGAATACTAAGTTGTGTGACTTCACTAGCACAAATAATAATGATTTCTTATGCACACCTATTGCTCCACCTGCTACTACAGCAGAATTCTTTGAAATTAAACCTGCTTTACTAAATCTTGTTATGAGAGAGCAATTTTCTGGTGTTAGTTCTGATGATGCTGCTGCCCATCTTAATAATTTTGTTGAACTATGTGAAATGCAAAAGTATAAGGATGTATATGGTGACATTATAAAATTGAAATTGTTTCCTTTCTCCTTAAGAGGAAGAGCTAAAGACTGGTTGCTATCTCTGCCTAGAAATAGTATTGATTCATGGACCAAATGTAAGGATGCTTTTATTGGTAGATATTATCCTCCCGCTAAAATTATATCTTTGAGAAGTAGCATAATGAATTTTAAGCAATTAGATAATGAACATGTTGCTCAAGCATGGGAGAGAATGAAATCTTTGGTGAAGAATTGCCCAACCCATGGACTGACTACTTGGATGATCATCCAAACCTTTTATGCAGGACTGAATTTTTCTTCGCGGAACCTATTGGATTCAGCTGCTGGAGGTACCTTTATGTCCATCACTTTGGGGGCGGCAACAAAGCTTCTTGATGATATGATGATAAATTACTCTGAATGGCACACGGAAAGAGCTCCACAAGGTAAGAAGGTAAATTCTGTTGAAGAAACCTCCTCCTTGAGTGATAAGATTGATTCTATTATGTCTATGCTTGTGAATGGTAGATCTAATGTTGATCCTAATAATGTTCCTTTAGCTTCATTGGTTGCCCAAGAAGAACATGTTGATGTGAATTTCATTAAAAGTAATAATTTCAACAACAATGCTTATAGGAATAATTCTGGTAACAACTATAGGTCATATCCTTCTGCTAATGGTAATAGTTATGGTAATTCTTATGGGAATTCGTACAACAATAATAGGAGTGTACCCCCATGTCTTGAAGCCATGCTTAAAGAATTTATTAGTACACAAACTGCTTTTAACAAATCTGTTGAGGAAAAGCTTGATAAAATTGATATTCTTGCTTCAAAGGTTGATAGACTTGCCTCTGATGTTGATCTTTTAAAATTGAAAGTTATGCCTAATAAGGATAATGAAAATAAGATTGTTACTACAGCAAATGCCATCGAAGTTCGAATTAATGAGAATATTAGATTGATGGCCGAATTGCACGCTAGGTGGGAAAGAGAAGAAAACGAAAAACTTGCTAAAGAGAATAATGTAGCTAAAGTTTGGACTATTACCACCACTAGTAATGATAATGCTTCACATGTTGCTACACCTCCTACTATCAATGGTAAAATAATTGGTGTTGGCAATATTTCTACTCCTAGTGCAAAGCGTGCAAAATTGCCTGAAACTGCTAAAACTGCTGAAACTGATAAAACTGCTGAAATTTTTCAAAATATTGGGGACAATGATTCCATTGTTGTAGATCATAATGGTTTAGACTTTTATGATTGTCACATCTCTGAAGTTATAAAGTTCTTACAAAAACTTGCTAAAAGTCCCAATGCTAGTGCTATAAATTTGGTATTTACAAAACATATTACAAATGCTCTCATAAAAGCTAGAGAGGAGAAACTAAAACTTGAGACTTCTATTCCTAGGAAGTTAGAAGATGGTTGGGAGCCCATCATTAAGATGAGGGTCAATGATTTTGATTGTAATGCTTTATGTGATCTTGGTGCAAGTATTTCTGTTATGCCTAAGAAAATCTATGATATGCTTGACTTGCCACCATTGAAAAATTGTTATTTGGATGTTAATCTTGCTGATAATGCTATAAACAAACCTTTGGGGAGAATTGATAATGTTCGTATTATGGTTAACAATAACCTTGTCCCAGTTGATTTTATTGTCTTGGATATTGAATGCAATGCATCTTGTGCCATTATATTGGGAAGACCTTTTCTTCGAACTGTTGGTGCTACCATTGATATGAAGGAAGGTAATATTAAATATCAATTTCCTCTCAACAAAGGTATGTAACACTTCCCTAGAAAGAGAATGAAGTTACCTTATGATTGTATTATTAGAACAAATTATGATGATGATGCTTCATCTCTTGATAATACTTGATTCACACTTTTTGCGCCTAGCTGAAAGGCGTTAAAGAAAAGCGCTTATGGGAGACAACCCATTATTTTACTTCTGCACTTTATTTTATATTTGAGTCTTGGAAGTTGTTACTACTGTAGCAACCTCTCCTTATCTTTATTTTATTGCATTGTTGTGCCAAGTAAAGTCTTTGATAGTAAAGTCAATACTAGATTTGGATTACTGCGCAGGAACAGATTTCTTGCTGTCACGAATTTGATCAGTATTCTATGTAGAAAATTTATAAAAATCTGCCAATTTACGTGCGTGATCCTCAGATATGTACGCAACTTTCATTCAATTTGGGCATTTTCATCTGAGCAAGTCTGGTGCCTCTTAAAAATTCGTCTTTACGGACTGTTCTGTTTTGACAGATTCTGCCTTTTATTTCGCATTGCCTGTTTAGCTATATTTGATGGATTTCTTTGTTCCATTAACTTTCAGTAGCTTTGTGCAATGTCCAGAAGTGTTAAGAATCATTATGTCACCTCTTAATATATGAATTATGCGCTGACCATCTAATGAGTTTGTTTTGAGTTTGGTGTGGAGGAAGTTTTCAAGGGTCAAGAGAGGAGGATTATACAATATGATCATGAAGAGTGAAAAGTCTAAGCTTGGGGATGCCCCCGTGGTTCATCCCTGCATATTTTAAGAAGACCCAAGCGTCTAAGCTTGGGGATGCCCAAGGCATCCCTTCTTCATCGACAACTTATCAGGTTCCTCTAGTGAAACTATATTTTTATTCCGTCACATCTTATGTGCTTTACTTGGAGCGTCTGTTTGTTTTTGTTTTTGTTTTTGTTTGAATAAAATCGGATCCTAGCATTCTTTGTTTGGGAGAGAGACACGCTCCACTGTTTCGTATGAACACATATGTTCTTAGCTTTATTCTTAATGTTCATTGCGAAAGTTGAACTACTTCATTCATTGTTATATGGTTGGAAACGGAAAATGTCGCATGTGGTAATTGGTATAATGTCTTGAATAATTTGATACTTGGCAATTGTTGTGCTCATATAGATCATGTTTAAGCTCTTGCATCATGTACCTTGCACCCATTAATGAAGAACTACATAGAGTTTGTTAAAATTTGGTTTGCATGATTGATCTCTAGAGTCTAGATATTTTCTGGTTAAGGTGTTTGAACAACAAGGAGACAATGTAAAGTCTTATAATAGTTACAATATGTTCATATCTGAGCTTTGCTGCACCGTTTTATACTTGAGTTTGCTTCAAACAACCTTGCTAGCCTAGCCTTGTATTGAGAGGAATTCTTCTCGTGCATCCAAATCCTTGAGCCAATAACTATGCCATTTGTGTCCACCATACCTACCTACTACATGGTATTTCTCCGCCATTCCAAAGTAAATTACTTGAGTGCTACCTTTAAAATTTCTATTCTTTGTCTTTGCAATATATAGCTCATGGGAAAAATAGCCTTAAAAACTATTGTGGTGAAGAATATGTACTTATGTGTCTTATTTCTTAATAAGTTGCTTGTTGAGCGGTAACCATGTTTACGGGGACGCCGTCAACTTTTACCTTTGTTGAATATCATGTGAGTTGCTATGCATGTTCATCTTGTCTGAAGTAAGGGAGATTTTCATGATCAAATGGTTTGAGTATGCATACTGTTAGAGAAGAACATTGGGCCGCTAACTAAAGCCATGATTCATGGGGGAAGTTTCAGATTGGACAATCAATCCTCAATCTCTTATGAGAATATTAACTGTTGTTGAATGCTTATGCATTAAAGAGGATTCCATTATCTGTTGTCTATGTTGTCCCGGTATGGATGTCTAAGTTGAGAATAATCAAAAGCGAGAAATCCAATGTGAGCTTTCTCCTTAGACCTTTGTACGGGCGGCATAGAGGTACCCCTTTGTGACACTTGGTTGAAACATATGCTATGCAATGATAATCCATGTTAATCCAAGCTAATTAGGACAAGGTGCGAGCACTATTGGTATACTATGCATGAGGCTTGCAACTTATAGGATATCTTATACATAACACATATGATTTATTACTACCGTTGACAAAATTGTTTCTTGTTTTCAAAATGAAAAGCTCTAGCACAAATATAGTAATCAATGCTTCCCTCTACGAAGGGCCTATCTTCTACTTTATTGTTGAGTCAGTTTACCTATTCTTTCTATCTTAGAAGCAAACACTTGTATCAATTGTGTGCATTGATTCCTACATGTTTACCTATTGCACTTGTTATATTACTTTGTGTTGACAATTATCCATGAGATAAATATGTTGAAGTTGAAAGCAACTTCTGAAACTTATATCTTCCTTTGTGTTGCTTCAATACCTTTACTTTGAATCTATTGCTTTATGAGTAAGTCTTATGCAAGTCTTATTGATGCTTGTCTTGAAAGTATTATTCATGAAAAGTCTTTGCTATATGATTCATTTGTTTACTCATTATCCTCATCATTGCTTCGAATCGCTGCATTCATCTCATATGCTTTACAATAGTATGATCAAGATTATGATAGCATGTCACTTCAGAAATTATCTTTGTTATCGTTTACCTACTCGAGGGCGAGTAGGAACTAAGCTTGGGGATGCTTGATACGTCTCAAACGTATCTATAATTTCTTATGTTCCATGCTACTTTATTGATGATACTCACATGTTTTATACACATTATATGTCATTATTATGCATTTTCCGGCACTAACCTATTGACGAGATGCCGAAGAGCCAGTTGTTGTTTTCTGCTGTTTTTGGTTTCAGAAATCCTAGTAAGGAAATATTCTCGGAATTGGACGAAATCAACACCCAGGGGCCTATTTTTACACGAAGCTTCCAGAAGTCCGAAGAGGAAACGAAGTGGGGCCACGAGGTGGCGACACGCCAGGGCGGCGCAGCCCAGGCCCTAGCCGCGCCGGCCTATTGTGTGGGCCCCTCGGCACGCCCCTTGACCTGCCCTTCCGCCTACTTAAAGCTTTCATCGCGAAACCCCCAGTACCGAGAGCCACGATACGGAAAACCTTCCAGAGACGCCGCCGCCGCCAATCCCATCTCGGGGGATTCAGGAGATCGCCTCCGGCACCCTGCCGGAGAGGGGAATCATCTCCCGGAGGTCACTTCATCGCCATGATCGCCTCCAGATCGATGTGTGAGTAGTCCACCCCTGGACTATGGGTCCATAGCAGTAGCTAGATGGTAGTCTTCTCCTCATTGTGCTATCATGTTAGATATTGTGAGCTGCCTATCATGATCAAGATCATCTATTTGTAATGCTACATGTTGTGTTTGTTGGGATCCGATGAATATTGAATACTATGTAAAGTTGATTATCAATCTATCATATATGTTATTTATGTTCTTGCATGCTCTCCGTTGCTAGTAGAGGCTCTGGCCAAGTTGATACTTGTGACTCCAAGAGGGAGTATTTATGCTCGATAGTGGGTTCATGCCTCCATTGAATCCGGGACGGTGACTCGAAAGTTCTAAGGTTGTGGATGTGCTTGTTGCCACTAGGGATAAAACATCGATGCTTTGTCTAAGGATATTTGTGTTGATTACATTACGCACCATACTTAATGCAATTGTCTGTTGTTTGCAACTTAATACTGGAGGGGTTCGGATGATAACCTCGAAGGTGGACTTTTTAGGCATAGATGCATGCTGGATAGCGGTCTATGTACTTTGTCGTAATGCCCTGATTAAATCTCATAGTACTCATCATGATATATGTATGTGCATTGTTATGCCTACTTTATTTGTCAATTGCCCAACTGTAATTTGTTCACCCAACATCTGTTTATCTTATGGGAGAGACACCACTAGTGAACTGTGGATCCCGGTCCTATTCTTTACATCTGAAATACAATCTACTGCAATTGTTCTTTACTGTTCTTTGCAAACAATCATCATCATCCATACTATACATCTAATCCTTTGTTTACAGCAAGCCGGTGAGATTGACAACCTCACTGTTACGTTGGGGCAAAGTACTTTGATTGTGTTGTGCAGGTTCCACATTGGCGCCGGAATCCCTGGTGTTGCGCCGCACTACACTCCGCCGCCATCAATCTTCAACGTGCTTCTTGGCTCCTACTGGTTCGATAAACCTTGGTTTTTTACTGAGGGAAACTTGCTGTTGTGCGCATCACACCTTCCTCTTGGGGTTCCCAACGGACGTGTCAACTACACGCATCAGGGCCCTGCCGATCTTTCTTTTACTAGTTCATTCACAATCTGCTTCACCTCATAGAGTTCCGATGCCAACTGCCCCACAAGATCTGCATCCTGATCCGTCTTTCTCTTACGGCTTCTGTAACTGTACGGGTCATTGTCCTGGGAAAACCCTACTTTCCACGGAATGGCGCCTTTGCCTCATACACGTCCTGGGTTTTCACGATTCCCGAGGGCTAATGTCAGCGCGTCGTTCTCTCTGTTGAACTTGATTTTCCCCTCTTGAGCTTGGGTCATTGCGTCAATAAGGGCTTGGGTGGGTTTAAACACTTTCTTCCCGTGAACACACATCCCTGTCACGGGGTCTAGCGATCCCCCATGCCTGTACCACCAGCTTTTGGCCCTTGGGTCCCATCCCTCTGTACCTAGAGGGATTCCTCGCTCCCTCAGGTCGTTCTCCATCTTCTCCCACTTAGGCTCCGAAAGGCGATATCCTCCTGGCCCCATAATATGATTGTACGCTTTCTTAGCCGCATTTTCCTTATTTTTTGCGATATGGCCTTGAAATGCTCCGATTTCTTTTGCCTCACAAATTCTGGCCAATCATCTTTCAGTTTCTCATATTGTCCATTGAAATCCGGAGTCTTGTTCTGGTTGACATAATCACGGGCTAAATTTTTCTTGAAGTTCCGGAATGCTTCAGCCATCTTCTGAAGATCGAACTCTTTGACTAGCCTCCTCCTCTCACGTCCACCCGAAATCTCATTACCCTCTACATCGCGTTAGTTGAATTCCGGAGGTAGAATGAAATGTTCCATAAGCTTTCTCCAGCAATCCTTTTTCGTTCTCTTGTCGACAAAACTGAAACCAAGACGTGCCTTCTTTGGCTCATTCCACTCCTGGACGGTGATCGGGACGTTGTCTCTAACAACGACTCCGCATTGGTTGATAAACTTTGTGTAGTGCTTTTGGGGCTCCAGCGGCTTGCCGTGTTCACTGACAACATCGATGGTATATGTTTCCCCTTGTCTCATCGTCTTGGTTTTGCCACGCTTTGTCGTACTCGATTTTTTCGATGATCCGGCCGAGGCCTAAAAAAAGAAAGAGAGTCGTGTTAATACATATTTATTCAAATCAGTAAGTTTGTATCACCAGAGGCTAAATGTACATATATACCTCGCCGGAGGTGGTTGCTAATTCGAGATTGTCGTTTGTCGTTTGCCCTCCGGAGGCAAACGATTCAATAACTTCCATTCTTCCTTCGTCATCACCTTGTCGACCTTCACCTCCGCCTTCACCGTCAAGGTTCAGATAAGAAGAGACATCTTCTTTATCTTCTTCTGGCACATACTCAATATCGCCGTTTATGAGGGCGGTTATATGTGCTTCGGCTTCCGGATCATAGTTTTCCAGAATCAGGTCAGCTCTACCGTCCGTCATATGTCACTCTTGAAGACATGTAGTAAAAACTAATTAAGTAAAGAAACATTAGTGGCGCGTGAGAGGACGCGCGCGCGTACGCGTGTTGGCGGAAGAGGGGGCGGTGGCGGTGGCGAAAGGGCGGTGGTGAAAGAACATTTCCCGCCCTTTTGGGTTTTGTGTGTTTGACGTCAACACTAGTTATATTTTTATGTGAGTTGATGTAGACAGGTACAAGATCTCAAGATATATACTTGACTGGTGGTATGGTATGTCTGTCCTGAAGGCTATGCAGGTTTTTCATTTCAGGCGGAAGTTCCGGCCCCTGCCGGCGGAACTTCCGCCCTATTACTCCGCTCCGCAGACCATCAGCGCTCCTATCAGTTGGAATTTTCGAAGGTTGGCCGGAAGTTCCGGTGCTGCTGGCCGGAAGTTCCGGCCAGCGGAACTTCCGCCCAACTTCCGGGCATGTTCCGGAATTGTGAAGTTTGTGGCTCTAGTTGTCCAGTATGGTTTTCTCGGAATTCCGGAACTTGGCCGGAACTTTCGGTCACCGGAAGTTCCGCCCTAGTTCCGCCTCAACCTCAGTATGCCAGCTTGTCTGCTTCGGATTCACCTTGCCGGAACTTCCGGTCCTCTTGGCCGGAACTTCCGGTCCCAGCCGGAACTTCCGGTGTTACTGAAAAACGTCCAAACGGTCAGATCTGAGAGCTCCAATCATATAAATAACTCTCTTCTCCAATGGGACAAGTTGCTCAATCATTGCACAAAAATCTGCCAAGCTTCATGATACGTCTCCGACGTATCGATAATTTCTTATGTTCCATGCCACATTATTGATGATATCTACATGTTTTATGCATACTTTATGTCATATTTATGCATTTTCCGGCACTAACCTATTAACGAGATGCCGAAGAGCCGATTCTTGTTTTTCTGCTGTTTTTGGTTTCAGAAATCCTAGTAAGGAAATATTCTCGGAATTGGACGAAATCAACGCCCAGGAGCCTATTTTTGCACGAAGCTTCCAGAAGACCGGAGGACTTACGAAGTGGGGCCACGAGGTGGCCAGACACCAGGGCGGCGCGGCCCAAGCCCTGGCCGCGCCGGCCTGTTGTGTGGGCCCCTCGTGTGGCCCCCTGACCTGCCCTTCCGCCTACATATAGTCTTCGTCGCGAAACCCCCAGTACCGAGAGCCACGATACGGAAAACCTTCCGGAGACGCCGCCGCCGCCAATCCCATCTCGGGGGATTCAGGAGATCGCCTCCGGCACCCTGCCGGAGAGGGGAATCATCTCCCGGAGGACTCTTCACCGCCATGGTCGCCTCCGGAGTGATGAGTGAGTAGTTCATCCCTGGACTATGGGTGCATAGCAGTAGCTAGATGGTCGTCTTCTCCTTATGTGCTTCATTGTCGGATCTTGTGAGCTGCCTAACATGATCAAGATCATCTATCTGTAATGCTATATGTTGTGTTTGTTGGGATCCGATGGATAGAGAATACTATGTTATGTTGATTATCAATCTATTACCGATGTGTTGTTTATGATCTTGCATGCTCTCCGTTATTAGTAGAGGCTCTAGCCAAGTTTTTACTCTTAACTCCAAGAGGGAGTATTTATGCTCGATAGTGGGTTCATGCCTCCATTAAATGCGGGACGGTGACGGAAAGTTCTAAGGTTGTGGATGTCTTGTTGCCACTAGGGATAAAACATTGATGCTATGTCCGAGGATGTAGTTATTGATTACATTACGCACCATACTTAATGCAATTGTCCGTTGTTTGCAACTTAATACTGGAAGGGGTTCGGATGATAACTTCGAAGGTGGACTTTTTAGGCATAGATGCATGCTTGGATAGCGGTCTATGTACTTTGTCGTAATGCCCAATTAAATCTCACTATACTCATCATATCATGTATGTGCATGGTCATGCCCTCTCTATTTGTCAATTGCCCAACGGTAATTTGTTCACCCAACATGCTATTTATCTTATGGGAGACACCTCTAGTGAACTGTGGACCCCGGTCTATTCTTTTACATCGAATACAATCTACTGCAATACTTGTTCTACTGTTTTCTGCAAACAATCATCATCCACACTATACATCTAATCCTTTGTTACGGCAAGCCGGTGAGATTGACAACCTCACTCGTTTCGTTGGGGCAAAGTACTTTGGTTGTGTTGTGCGGGTTCCACGTTGGCGCCGGAATCCCTGGTGTTGCGCCGCACTACATCCCGCCGCCATCAACCTTCGACGTGCTTCTTGACTCCTACTGGTTCGATTAAACCTTGGTTTCTTACTGAGGGAAACTTGCTACTGTGCGCATCACACCTTCCTCTTGGGGTTCGCAACGGACGTGTCAGCTACACGCATCAAGCAAATTTCTGGCGCCGTTGCCGGGGAGATCAAGACACGCTGCAAGGGGAGTCTCCACAATCCAATCTCTTTACTTTGTTTTTGTCTTGCTTTATTTTATTTACTACTTTGTTTGCTGCATTATATCAAAACACAAAAAAATTAGTTGCTAGCTTTACTTTATTTACTGTCTTGCACTTTATAACAAAAACACAAAAAAAAATTAGTTACTTGCATTTGCTTTACTTATTTCAACATGTTTCCTTTTAATTTTATTGTAAAAGATATACCTGTGGGACAAGGGTCTATAATTGGAAGAGATAATATAGAAGAATTTTTCACCCATGTTAGTATGCATGAAGATCTTAAAGATATACCCCTTGCAAAAGCTGTCCCTACTTATGAAGATGCCTCTGTTTGTTTGGTACGCATGATGGAAGCTAGATTTATTAGTCTCAACCCCATGATACAACACATATTTCTTACACTTTCTGATATGGAGCGGGGAGAGAAGAGAGATTTTGTTCTAAAAGTCTTAGTGCGAGAATTTGCAGATATAGCTAAAGAAGCTAGAGAAGTTTTTAGTAAGCATGAGAGGCTTGGTACGATCACCGATTTTAAAAGAACACTTGAAAAAATGGATATGGATAGAATTAAGTACACTAATAGTGTTAATGATGGTGGGGAGATTAAAGCACCAATACCATGTAAGCTCCTAGCGATGCATGAAGCTCTAGATGATAATTATGCTTGGCTTGTTCCTGAAAATTTGTTTGATGAGAGTAGCAAGCCCAAGACTAATGAAAAGGGAGCCGCTGAAACCTATGTATCCAAAATACTATGCATGGTTGAGAAAACTCCAAACCCCGCTGTCGATGCATCATCTCTTGATAACACTTGATATACACTTTCTGCGCCTAGCTGAAAGGCGTTAAAGAAAAGCGCTTATGGGAGACAACCCATATTTTTACTACAATACTTTTATTTTATATTTGAGTCTTGGAAGTTTTTTACTACTGTAGCAACCTCTCCTTATCTTAGTTTTGTGCATTGTTGTGCCAAGTAAAGTCGTTGATAGTAAGGTTCATACTAGATTTGGATTACTGCGCAGAAACAGATTTCTTTGCTGTCACGAATCTGGGCCTAATTCTCTGTAGGTAACTCAGAAAATTATGCTAATTTACGTAAGTGATCCTCAGATATGTACGCAACTTTCATTCAATTTGAGCATTTTCATCTGAGCAAGTCTGGTGCCTCAATAAAATTCGTCTTTACGAACTGTTCTGTTTTGACAGATTCTGCCTTTTATTTCGCATTGCCTGTTTGGATATGCTTGATGGATTTTTCTATTCCATTGACTTTCAGTAGCTTTGTGCAATGTCCAGAAGTGTTAAGAATGATTATGTCACCTCTGAACATGTAAATTTTAATTGTGCACTAACCCTCTAATGAGTTGTTTTGAGTTTGGTGTGGAGGAAGTTTTCAAGGATCAAGAGAGGGAGATGATACAATATGATCAAGGAGAGTGAAAGCTCTAAGCTTGTGGATGCCCCGGTGGTTCACTCCTGCATATTTTAAGAAGACTCAAGCGTCTAAGCTTGGGGATGCCCAAGGCATCCCCTTCTTCATCGACAACATTATCAGGTTCCTCCCCTGAAACTATATTTTTATTCCATCACATCTTATGTGTTTTGCTTGGAGCGTCGGTTTGTTTTTGTTTTTGTTTTAATAAAATGGATCCTAGCATTCATTGTGTGGGAGAGATACACGCTCCGCTGTTGCATATGGACCAATATGTCCTTAGGCTTTACTCATAGTATTCATGGCGAAGGTTGAATCTTCTTTGTTAAATTGTTATATGGTTGAAATCGGGAAATGCTACATGTAGTAATTCTAAAATGTCTTGAATAATTTGATACTTGGCAATTGTTGTGCTCATGTTTAAGCTCTTGCATCATATACTTTGCACCTATTAATGAAGAAATACATAGAGCTTGCTAAAATTTGGTTTGCATAATTGGTCTCTCTAAAGTCTAGATAATTTCTAGTATTGAGTTTGAACAACAAGGAAGACGGTGTAGAGTCTTATAATGTTTACAATATGTCTTTTATGTGAGTTTTGCTGCACCGGTTCATCCTTGTGTTTGTTTCAAATAACCTTGCTAGCCTAAACCTTGTATCGAGAGGGAATACTTCTCATGCATCCAAAATCCTTGAGCCAACCACTATGCCATTTGTGTCCACCATACCTACCTACTACATGGTATTTCTCCGCCATTCCAAAGTAAATTGCTTGAGTGCTACCTTTAAAATTTCCATTCTTTACCTTTGCAATATATAGCTCATGGGACAAATAGCTTAAAAACTATTGTGGTATTGAATATGTACTTATGCACTTTATCTCTTATTAAGTTGCTTGTTGTGCGATAACCATGTTCCTGGGGACGCCATCAACTACTCTTTGTTGAATATCATGTGAGTTGCTATGCATGTTCGTCTTGTCCGAAGTAAGGGAGATTTACCACTCATTTAATGGTTAGAGCATGCATAATGTTAGAGAAGAACATTGGGCCGCTAACTAAAGCCATGATCCATGGTGGAAGTTTCGAGTTTTGGACATATATCCTCAATCTCATATGAGAACATTAATTGTTGCTACATGCTTATGCATTAAAGAGGAGTCCATTATATGTTGTCTATGTTGTCCCGGTATGGATGTCTAAGTTGAGAATAATCAAAAGCGATAAATCCAATGTGAGCTTTCTCCTTAGACCTTTGTACAGGCGGCATAGAGGTACCCCTTTGTGACACTTGGTTAAAACATGTGTATTGCGATGACAATCCCGGTAATCCAAGCTAATTAGGACAAGGTGCGGGCACTATTAGTATACTATGCATGAGGCTTGCAACTTGTAAGATATAATTTACATAACACATATGCTTTATTACTACCGTTGACAAAATTGTTTCTTGTTTTCAAAACCAAAGCTCTAGCACAAATATAGCAATCAATGCTTCCCTCTGCGAAGGGCCTTTCTTTTACTTTTATGTTGAGTCAGTTCACCTATCTCTCTCCACCTCAAGAAGCAAACACTTGTGTGAACTGTGCATTGATTCCTACATACTTGCATATTGCACTTGCTATATTACTTTACATTGACAATATCCATGAGATATACATGTTATAAGTTGAAAGCAACCGCTGAAACTTAATCTTCCTTTGTGTTGCTTCAATACCTTTACTTTGATTTATTTCTTTATGAGTTAACTCTTATGCAAGACTTATTGATGCTTGTCTTGAAAGTACTTTTCATGAAAAGTCTTTGCTTTATGATTCATTTGTTTACTCATGTCATTACCATTGTTTTGATCGCTGCATTCATTACATATGCTTACAATAGTATGATCAAGGTTATGATGGCATGTCACTCCAGAAATTATCTTTGTTATCGTTTACCTGCTCGAGACGAGCAGGAACTAAGCTTGGGGATGCTGATACGTCTCCGACGTATCGATAATTTCTTATGTTCCATGCCACATTATTGATGATATCTACATGTTTTATGCATACTTTATGTCATATTTATGCATTTTCCGGCACTAACCTATTAACGAGATGCCGAAGAGCTAGTTGCTGTTTTTTGCTGTTTTTGGTTTCAGAAATCCTAGTAAGGAAATATTCTCGGAATTGGACGAAATCAACGCCCAGGGGCCTATTTTTGCACGAAGCTTCCAGAAGACCGGAAGACTTACGAAGTGGGGCCACAAGGTGGCCAGACACCAGGGCGGCGCGGCCCAAGCCATGGCCGCGCCGGCCTGTTGTGTGGGCCCCTCGTGTGGCCCCCTGACCTGCCCTTCCGCCTACATATAGTCTTCGTCGCGAAACCCCCGATGCCGAGAGCCACGATACGGAAAACCTTCCGGAGACGCCGCCGCCGCCAATCCCATCTCGGGGGATTCTGGAGATCGCCTCCGGCACCCTGCCGGAGAGGGGAATCATCTCCCGGAGGACTCTTCACCGCCATGGTCGCCTCCGGAGTGATGAGTGAGTAGTTCACCCATGGACTATGGGTCCATAGCAGTAGCTAGATGGTCGTCTTCTCCTTATGTGCTTCATTGTCGGATCTTGTGAGCTGCCTAACATGATCAAGATCATCTATCTGTAATGCTATATGTTGTGTTTGTTGGGATCCGATGGATAGAGAATACTATGTTAAGTTGATTATCAATCTATTACCGATGTGTTGTTTATGATCTTGCATGCTCTCCGTTATTAGTAGAGGCTTTGGCAAGTTTTTACTCTTAACTCCAAGAGGGAGTATTTATGCTCGATAGTGGGTTCATGCCTCCATTAAATCTGGGACAGTGACAGAAAGTTCTAAGGTTGTGGATGTGCTGTTGCCACTAGGGATAAAACATTGATGCTATGTCCGAGGATGTAGTTATTGATTACATTACGCACCATACTTAATGCAATTATCTGTTGTTGGCAACTTAATACTGGAAGGGGTTCGGATGATAACCTGAAGGTGGACTTTTTAGGCATAGATGCATGCTGGATAGCGGTCTATGTACTTTGTCGTAATGCCCAATTAAATCTCACTATACTCATCATATCATGTATGTGCATGGTCATGCCCTCTCTATTTGTCAATTGCCCAACTGTAATTTGTTCACCGAACATGCTATTTATCTTATGGGAGAGACACCTCTAGTGAACTGTGGACCCCGGTCTATTCATTTACATCGAATACAATCTACTGCAATACTTGTTCTACTGTTTTCTGCAAACAATCATCATCCACACTATACATCTAATCCTTTGTTACAGCAAGCCGGTGAGATTGACAACCTCACTGTTTCGTTGGGGCAAAGTACTTTGGTTGTGTTGTGCAGGTTCCACGTTGGCGCCGGAATCCCTGGTGTTGCGCCGCACTACATCCCGCTGCCATCAACCTTCGACGTGCTTCTTGACTCCTACTGGTTCGATTAAACATTGGTTTCTTACTGAGGGAAACTTGCTACTGTGCGCATCACACCTTCCACTTGGGGTTCCCAACGGACGTGTCAACTACACGCATCACTTCACCACCATTAGAGCCACCTCAAGAACACAAGATATGCAAGATCTCCTTCCTCCCCCAACCAAAGCTCTTGATCTTTGGAGATTCAAAGGAGAAGACACCGATCTACATCCTCACCGAAGCGATTTACATTTCCCCCTCATTTGTTTGAGGGCTCTCTTGCTAGTGTTCCTCTTTGGATCCCTAGTTGATTTGTGTTGATGTATTGTTGTTGATTGTTGTGTTGTAACAGATTTGGGAGCCTCCAATTCGGTTGTGGATGTGTGCCCCAAGAACCTTGTAAAGGCCCGGTTTCCGCCTCGAGGAAATCCCTTAGTGGAAGTGGGCTAGGCCTTCGTGGCGTTGCTCATAGGAGATCTGAGTGAAGCCTTCGTGCCTGTTGGTTTGGCTTTCGTAGCAACCACACTCCTCCAAACGTAGACGTACCTTCTTGCAAAGGAAGGGAACTAAGGGAATCATCTCCGTGTCATCGCGTGCTCCACTCTCGGTTACCTCTATCCTATTCTATCTCCTATATATTGCGTAGCTATATCTTGCTTAGTTGGTTACCTTGTCATATAGGTAAATCCACTTAGTTGCATATCTAGAGAATTTACCTTTGTGTCAAGCCTAAATTGAAAAAGAACTAAAAATTGGTTAGCACATATTCACCCCCCCCTCTAGGTGCGGCATACGATCCTTTCAATTGGTATCAGAGCCTCGGCTCTTATTTCGGGCTTAACCGCCTAAGAGTATGCCGGACGAGGAGCCTCCGGAAGGGGCCGCTAAGATGGTGTCCATGGATGACATCAATTCGTTGAGGTCCTCCATGGAAGCTCAAATGGAAAGCATGAGAAAAATGATTTTCGAGCTTTTGACTCCGGTCCCTCCCAAGGCTCCCATCGTAGAGGTAAAGGACACGGTGCGTTAGAAGAGGGAGATGGTTCGGCATTACCCTCCTCTACCAAACCCGTGGATGGTGATAACTTAAACACTATCAAATCTCCCATTGCATCTCCTAGGGGAACTAGTGGAGGTGAGAGCTACAATCGAGTACCTCCACCTTTCCTATCTCCCGATATACCGGTTCCCCATCCTCATATAAACATTCGGGGCGACCCTCCTAAGTTTTCCGTTAATGATTTCGATACTTGGCAATTTGAGTTTAGCTCTCATGTTCGAAGTGCCTCCAATGAACTTTGGAGAATCATCGTGGAAGGCTTCAAGCCCTACAACCCCGACAAGTTGACTAGAAGAGAAGCGGTTGATAGTCAACTCAACAACACCGCCTTGCACATGATTCAAACTAGTGTGGGGACAAAGGATTTGTCTCGTGTTCGGAATTTTACCACCGCCAAGGAAGCTTGGGATGGTTTGGCTGCTAGTTGCATTGGAAGTGAGAGCATGAGAAGGAACAAGTATAATGCTCTTCGGAATAAAGCCGAAGGTTTCTTGAGGCTACCGGATGAAGATCATGAAGTCATGTATGGAAGACTTCTCACCGTTGCCGATGCTTTTCGGAATGTTGGTGCCACCCACATCAATGACTCTTGGATCAAGGATAAGTACATCGATTGCATGATGCCGTTTGAACCCATTGATGGCAAGACTCTTGTCGGTAGAGAATGCTTTCCCTCTCTCACCTCTCAACAAGCCGTGCACGAGATGCAAGCTCTCAAGGTTCTTGAGCAAAACTCTCATGATTCTCGCAACCGTGCTCTTGGGATGTCAAAAGGGTCCAACCTTGCCTTGGCGGTCAACTCCATGGAAGAAGTGAACCCTCAAGAATCATACAGGGCATCTTGGAGTATGTCCTATCCGGAAGACTTGGAACTCCACTACAAAGATCACATGGCCTTTCATGCAAAATATTTTTGGGTTGATCCTTCCAAGGCCAAGGAAGACAACATCAAGAGAAACAACAAAAGTGGGTTCTCTAGCATGGGTCCAAGAACAAGATCATGCTACAACTGTGATGACAAGTGCCATTTCATCGCCGAATGCCCCTATGAGAATAGGGAGACTCATGGTGGAAGGCTCATTCCCAAGGACAAGAGCAAAGACTCAAAGGGAAAGTATTCAAAGGCCCCCAACAAGAAATTCTACAACAAGAGCAAGAAAGGCAAGAGGCCCTCAAGGATTGTGCTAGTGACTAAGGAAGAATATTCTTCCGATGAAGTTGAAAGTTGTAGTGATGATGAAGAAGAAAGCTCAAAGGAAGTGGCCGCCATTGTCACTACCAACATTCCTTCTTCATCTCTCTTTGAATCCCCCAATGAGAATCCTCATATCAAGAATGCACATTGCTTCATGGCAAGGTCCACCTTGGACACATCTATTGTGCTATCAACTCAAGAAGAATATACCTCCGGAGATGATGATGTTGATGATGAAGAAGATGCAACCTCAAATGGATTGGTTGCTCTTGCCTCCCTCTCCACTAACTCTTCATCACCAAGTGAATCCCCCAATGAAGTCATTCATGTGGAGGAAGAAAGTTGCCTCATGGCTAAATCCTCCGAGGTATCATCTCCTAACCCCTCTATGCCTAGACATATCAAATGATCTAGGGGTTGATCTTGCTAGTCTAAAAGTGAAACAAGAAATGCTAGAGTTTGATGAGTTCATTCTTAACTTACAAGGTAACACTAAAAAGCATGTTTCAAATCTCATGGTTCGTATAGCTCAACTAAATGATACTCTTGAGAAAAAATGTCAAATAGAGAGAGAAGACTCTCTTGAAATTCATGCTCTTAAAAATGCTCTTGAGGAAAGTCAAGAAACTATAGCTTCTCTTGAAGAGAGGCTAGAAAATCTTGAAGAGCCTCAAGATAAAATTAACAAGCTCACTAAAGCTAGAGATCTTGCTAGAGCTAAGACTAAAGTGCTTATAAAGGAAAAGGCCAAATTTGGTGTTGATCATGAGAAACTTGTGAAAGATCTAGATGAACTAGACAAGGCACACAAAGCCTTGAAGAGTGAATACTCTCTCCTCTCCAAGTCTTATGAGCAACTTCAAATTAGGCTTGCTTCATATGACATACCTAGTACCTCTACTCCTTCATGTGATCATGCAAATATTATTGAGGAAAATGCTAGGTTGAAGGATGAACTTGCTAAGGCCTCCTCTCCCCAAAGTAAACTTTCCTTGGATGATCTTTTGAGTAAGCAAAGATCAAACAATGGGAAGGAGGGCCTTGGTTATAATGCCAAGGCAAAGAAGGCAAACAAGCAAAAGGCCAAGCCCGCACAAGAAAAGAAGAAAGCTATCACTAATGGTGAAGCCCCCAAGGGCAAAACCATTAATGATGATGATGCGGGAATTGCTAACCCTCACTATGTTCTATTTAAAGATTATTATGGTGATGTTTATGCTAAATATGTTGGCCCATATGATGGTTATGTTGCTTGGTCTATTTGGGTCCCAAAGACCCTTGTTGCTAACAAAAGAGGACCCATTGAGAAATGGGTACCTAAATCCAAGAATTGATCTCATGTAGGACTATGCCGCCGGAGGTTCAAAATGGGTACTTGATAGTGGATGTACAAGTCATATGACCGGCGGCAAGAACCTCGTCAAGGAGTTGAGGCCCAACATAAATAATATCACCGTCTCCTTTGGCGATAATTCTACATCCGAGGTATTGGGTTTTGGCAAGGTTGTGGTTGCACACAACATTACTCTTGTGGATGTCATGCTTGTCAAAACCCTTGGTTACAATTTACTTTCCGTTTCCGCCCTTGGCAAGATGGGTTTCGCCGTCTTTATTGATAATGATATTGTGGTCCTCTTGTGGAGCAAGACTCTAAAAGTCGCTTTCGTTGGGTATCGCGAACACAACTTGTATGTGGTGGACTTTTCGGGGAACACCACGACAAGTGCGATGTGCCTATTCGGAAAGGCGGATGTGGGTTGGTTGTGGCATCGCCGCTTGGCCCATGTCAACATGAGAACTTTGCAAAGTCTTCACAAGGGGAACCATATTGTGGGACTAATGGAAAATGTGTCTTTTGCCAAAGATCGTGTTTGTAGGGCTTGTGTTGAAGGCAAAATGCATGACTCTCCGCATCCAAGCAAGACTATCATCTCTTCCAAGAGGATCTTGGAGCTCCTTCATGTGGATCTCTTTGGTCCCGTTACTCATGCAAGTCTTGGTGCGAAGAAACATTGCTTGGTGATTGTTGATGACTACTCAAGATACACTTGGGTCTACTTTCTCAAGACGAAAGATGAGACTCAACAAATATTCATTGACTTTGCTACCGAGGTGCAACGCCAACACAACCTCCTCATTATGGCAATAAGAAGTGACAACGGCTCCGAGTTCAAGAACTATACACTCAATGATTTTCTTAGTGATGAGGGGATTCGTCATCAATATTCCGCTGCTTACACCCCTCAACAAAATGGTGTTGCGGAGAGGAAGAACCGGACTCTTATGGATATGGCAAGATCTATGATGGCGGAGTATAAATCCCGCTATAACTTTTGGGCCGAAGCCATCTCCACCGCTTGCCACTCTTCTAACCGGCTCTATCTCCGCAAGGGCTTGAACAAGACTCCATATGAAATACTCACCGGGAACAAGCCTAATATCTCATACTTCAAGGTGTTCGGGTGTAAGTGTTTCTACAAAATCAAAGGAGTTCGTTTATCTAAATTTGCTCCTAAAGCTTTGGAGGGTATATTTGTTGGTTACGGTGCCGAATCTCACACTTATAGAGTCTTTGATGTATCCTCCGGGATTATCATCGAATCTTGTAGTGTGAGGTTCGAAGAAAATGATGGCTCCCAAGTGGGGCAAGTTGATGTTTGTGCAGGTGATGAAATACCTCAAGATGCCATAGTAAGAATGGGTGTGGGATTTTTCCGCCCCATTGAGGGACACGGTGTGGCATCTCGGGAAGGACTATGCTCTACCACGGTGGAGCCCTCATCTTCTCAACATCAACAAACCCCATCTAGTGAAGCAAATGATGCACCAACCCAAGAACAAGAACAAGACCCTCCCTCTTGTGTGCAAGATCAAGGACAAGATCAACCAAGAATTCATGATGGCTCCGACGAGTATCCATTTGATATTTGCTCCTCACCTAATGATGTCCAAGATCAAGCACATGATGTTGAGCACTCTCAAGAAATTGAGGATGCTCAAGTTGAAGGTCAAGACGGGGACCCAAATGATCAAGTTGATCAAGTGATACCTCCAAGGCCAAGAAGAACCAAGGAGGAGATCGAGGCCCGTCGTCTAGCAAGAAGAGATAGGAACCTTGAAACTCGTGAACACACACATGACAAGGTCCTTGGTGATGTAAGGGCAAGAGTTTCCACAAGAAGGCAATTGGCTAACTTTAGCAATCATCATGCTTATATCTCCTTAGTGGAACCCAAGAAAGTATTTGAAGCCCTTGAAGATTCGGATTGGTTGGAAGCTATGCACGAAGAACTCAACAACTTCAAGCGCAACAAAGTGTGGACCTTAGTAGAGAAGCCAAAGGGGTGCCGCAATGTTATAGGCACTAAATGGATTTTCAAGAACAAGCAAGATGAGTTTGGAAATGTTGTGAGGAACAAGGCAAGATTGGTGGCTCAAGGGTTCTCTCAAGTTGAGGGAATTGACTTTGGAGAAACCTATGCTCCCGTGGCTCGCCTTGAGTCCATCCGTATCCTTCTTGCTTATGCATCGCATCATAACTTTAAGTTACAACAAATGGATGTGAAAAGTGCATTTCTTAATGGTCCTTTGCATGAAGAGGTTTATGTTAAGCAACCCCCGGGGTTTGAGGATCTCAACTTTCCTAACCATGTCTATAAGCTTGATAAAGCACTTTATGGTCTCAAACAAGCTCCTAGAGCTTGGTACGAGCACCTTAAGGAATTGTTGATAGACCGTGGATTTGATGTTGGGCTAATCGATCCCACTCTTTTTACTAAGAGGGTCAATGGGGAGCTTTTCGTTTGCCAATTATATGTTGATGATATTATCTTTGGCTCTACTAACAAAGCTTTCAATGATGAATTTTCAAAGCTTATGACCGATAGGTTTGAGATGTCTATGATGGGAGAGATGAAGTTCTTTCTTGGTTTTGAGATCAAGCAATTGAGAGAAGGAACCTTCATCAATCAAGCAAAATATCTCCAAGACATGCTCAAGAGGTTCAAGATGACCGAGATGAAGGGTGTGGCCACTCCTATGGTTACCAAATGTCATCTTGCACTTGATCCCAATGGTAAAGAGGTGGATCAAAAGGTATATCGCTCCATGATTGGATCCTTGCTTTACCTTTGTGCATCTAGACCGGACATAGTGTTGAGTGTTGGTGTGTGTGCAAGGTATCAAGCTTCTCCTAAGGAGAGCCACATGATGGCTCTCAAAAGAATCTTTCGATATTTGGTTGATACCCCAAGATATGGTATTTGGTACCCCAAAGGCTCAAGTTTTATTCTCAATGGATACACCGATGCGGATTGGGCGGGAGACAAGGATGATAGGAAATCAACTTCCGGGGCTTGCCAATTCCTTGGTAGGTCCTTGGTGTGTTGGTCTTCTAAGAAGCAAAATTGTATATCTCTCTCCACCGCCGAAGCCGAATATGTTGCCGCCGCAAGTGGATGCACTCAATTGTTATGGATGAGGCAAACTTTAAAGGAATACGGTGTCATTTGTGACAAAGTGCCTCTATTATGTGACAATGAAAGTGCCATCAAGATTGCCTATAATCCGGTGCAACATTCAAGAACGAAGCATATTGAGATCCGGAATCATTTCATTAGGGATCATGTTGCCCGTGGTGATATTGAGCTTATCTATGTTCCTACCAAAGATCAACTTGCCGATATATTCACGAAGCCTCTTGATGAAGCAAGGTTTTGCTATTTGAGGAATGAGCTAAATATCATTGATTCAAGGAGTATAGCTTGACCATCTTGCAAACACACCTTTGTCTCAAAACTTTATTTGGTTTAGATGTGGGCATGGAAATAGGGGGGTGCGGTTTAAATTATTGAGCTATCCCTCCCCCATAATGCCAACATTAAGAAATCATTCTCGTTATATCATATGTTGATATGTGAGCTTCAATGATGAGTAGTGGTTTGGACCCAAGATATATCTTCGCGGTGCCATGCCATAACACTCATATATGGTGGCCTAGGCCACCACACTCTTCTTTGTGAAGAGTTGGAGTAATTTGGATCTTCATTGGATTTTATTGACATCTCCTTGTTTTTATGGGAAATCGCTCACTTTTGGCCTTCATTTGCATTATTTGCAAAAATGAGTGATCATGTACCATCTTACAGTTTGGATCTTCTGTCCTAAGCCTATCTCATCTAAGCCATATCCTCTTCCCTCTCCGAGTGCACCAATTCCCTGTCAAATACCTTTTCTAGCAATATTTTCCGCTTCACCGGAAGTTCCGGACGTTACGGCCGGTACTTCCGGCTGGATCCTTCCTGCCAGAATCTGCCCGCTGTTCCTGATCTGTTGGTGCGATTTCTGTGGGACCGGAAGTTCCGGCTCCAACGAGCGGAACTTCCGCCCTTACGATTCTTCCACTTAACCGGTCGGGAACAGGGAGGCAGTTCCAGCCCCCCACTTTTCCCCCAAACCAAGATCTGTCCGTGCTCTCCTTCTCCCTGTGGCGGCTGCAACCTCTCCGGCCAGATCTGCTTCCTCCGGCGACCTCCGCCGGATCGGCTCCGTGGATTGGCATCCCCTCCCTCTCCTCCACCATGGCTCCTCCCGGTTTGTGCCCTTTCCCTCTCTATGTGTGGGTAGACCTCACTAGATGAACTATAGGGCATACTCTAGGTTAAGCTATGGTAGAATATCTCTAGATGTCTTTTCCCTACTAGATCTTGCATAGGATGTTGTGGTAGTGCAGTTAACAATGCCATTGCCGCGAATCTGGTGAGAAATTTCGATGTCCTCGAACAGCCGGATGTTCCGGCCTTTTGCGCCGGAACTTCTGCCCCGGGGCGGAACTTCCGCCGGTTCTCACCGGAACTTCCGGCCTGGCCTGTTTTCTGCTGTGTACTCAATATTCTGTGCAGGCTCTGGTTTTTGACCTCCTTGCTTGTGTGCACTCATTTATCTTTCCTATCATCATGGTTGTATCCCAGGTGGCTCCAAGAAGAGAGGCAAGGATCATGTGGATGAGATTGAAGAAGAGGTTGAGCGCACTCGACCATCCAAGCTCACGGCCCGTCAACAATCCGCTCAAAGGCATAAGTCACCCGCAGTTCGTGGCAAGCAAGTTCATGTGTCGGTGAAGAGCATGCAGTATCTTGAGTACAAGGAGCTCCGGGATGTGAACCCTTACCTCATCCCTCGGAACAATAGGGTTACGGATAAGCGCTTCCACAATAAGACTCAAGAGGAGATCTTTTATGAGGTCTATGTGCCCTTCAAGAAGGGGGTAGCCCCTCAACATG
This sequence comes from Lolium rigidum, assembly GCF_022539505.1. Taxonomy (NCBI): domain Eukaryota; kingdom Viridiplantae; phylum Streptophyta; class Magnoliopsida; order Poales; family Poaceae; genus Lolium; species Lolium rigidum. The sequence continues at coordinate 185,254,974 of NC_061509.1, forward strand.
CCATTGACACCGCCAAGATGGCCGCCACAAGATACTTTGAAGAAGCCTATGCTATGTGTGGTGAGTTTGGGCTCTATCCCATTATGGAGCTCAACAAGGACTTTGACATCGGTTTGATTCATCAATTCTATGCCACCGTTCACTTTGAACAAGATGAAGCTAGAACTTTCCGGTGGATGACTCATGACACCCTCCTTGAGGCTAACTTGGCAAGCTTTGGAAATGCTCTTGGATACCCTCACTCTCCGGGCGTGAATGCAAATGGTTGGAGGTGTCATGATAGTTCATTTGCTCAAACCAAGGAAGTCTTGGAACACCTCTATATCAAAGGTTGGGGTATTCCGGGCAAGAGTGCGGATCTTCTCCCTACTTGGGACATCATGCTTCGTGTCTACCGGGAAACCATTGGACCCAAGGGTGGCAACCTTGATGAGTTGCATTTATATGAAGTGGATCTTATGGCAAACTCCTTTGCTAAGAAGGGCACCGGTGAGAGGCTTGATGTGATGGACTACATCTACAATGAGATGTGGTCATGTGTGATGGAGAAGAAGCTTCCCTCATTTGCTCCTTACATTATGAAGCTCATTGAAGACACTTGGGTTGCTACTTGTCAGACTACTCTTCTTCACTCTATTCCTCTCAACATCACATCTCATGAAGTGAAGGTTCTTAGGGTCAAGCGCCACAACTCGCCCATAGAAGATGTTCCCCCCATGGATGAGAAGCCACCTAGCTGGGCTTCTAAGCTTGCTCGCCGCATGCGACAGATCTTTTGTCTCACCTCGGCTGTCAATCACCGTCAGTATCAGCAGCATGTTGAGGCCAAGAAGTCTCGGGTTCGTCAGAAGAGCATTATGAGGGCTCTCGATGTGGACGTGTCTCCTCCCGGATCCGAGGAGAATATCACTCCGGAGGCTGAGTGGGTTTCTCAGCATGGTGTTCCTCTCCCTCCAGATGGTCTCGAGATCGAGTCTCCTCCTCGCACTCCACCCTACCCTGGCGCTCCATCGGATCTTCCTCCCGGCTGGGCTAACGCCGACCCTTGGGACGTGTAGTTTCTCCTGTCCCTTTTTGGTGCCTTGGTGCCAAAGGGGGAGAGTGAGACCTTATTAGGTTGCTCTCCGTTGGGTATTTGCATGGGGGAGTCACAAGCTCGTGTTGGCTTTGATTTTTATCGCTTGTGATTCCATTTATATTTTGTGGTGTCGAACTATGTTCTTAGTTTTTATGTGGTTTGTGAACCTTATCTATGTGTATGGAACCTTATCGTTGTGTATGGTAAACTCCGGATGTGAGTCTTCTATGGTTATCTATGTGTGCATGATCTATTTATATATATGCTTATCACTATGTTGTATTGCTAACCCATGGAAGACGGATGCAAGATATAGGGGGAGCTTCTTATGTTGTATTGCTCATAAATAGGGGGAGCTCCTCTATATCTCTCACATTCTTGTTGTTTACATTATTCATTCCTTGCAAATACTTGTGTTGTCATCAAACACCAAAAAGGGGGAGATTGAAAGAACATTTCCCGCCCTTTTGGGTTTTGTGTGTTTGATGTCAACACTAGGTATATATTTATGTGTGTTGATGTAGACAGGTACAAGATTTCAAGATATATACTTGGCTGGTGGTATGGTATGTCTGTCCTGAAGGCTATGCAGGTTTTTCATTTCTGGCGGAAGTTCCAGCCCCGCTGGCGGAACTTCCGCCCCGTTGCTCCGCTCGCGTGAGCCATCGTCGCTCCTACTCAGTTGGAAGTTTTCGTAGGCTGGCCGGAAGTTCCGGCGAAGCAGGCCGGAAGTTCCGGCCAGCGGAACTTCCGCCCAACTTCCGGGCAAGTTCCGGAATCGTGCAAGTTTGTGGCTCGGTATGTCCAAGTATGGTTTTCTCGGAATTCCGGAACTTGGCCGGAACTTCCGGTCACCGGAAGTTCCGCCCTGAGTTCCGCCTCAACCTCAGTAGTCTGCCGGACTTGTCCGCTCGGAATTCAGTCCTCTTGGCCGGAACTTCCGGTCCTCTTGGCCGGAACTTCCAGCCCTCCTGGCCAGAACTTACGGTGTTACTGAAAAACGTCCAAACGGTAAGATCTAAGAGCTCCAATCATATAAATAGCTCTCTTCTCCAATGGGACAAGTTGCTCAATCATTGCACAAAAATCTGCCAAGCTTCACCACCATTAGAGCCACCTCAAGAACACAAGATTTGCAAGATCTCCTTCCTCCCCCAACCAAAGCTCTTGATCTTTGGAGATTCGAAGGAGAAGACACCGATCTACATCCTCACCGAAGCGATTTACATTTCCCCCTCATTTGTTTGAGGGCCCTCTTGCTAGTGTTCCTCTTTGGATCCCTAGTTGATTTGTGTTGATGTATTGTTGTTGATTGTTGTGTTGTTACAGATTTGGGAGCCTCCAATTCGGTTGTGGATGTGTGCCCCAAGAACCTTGTAAAGGCCCGGTTTCCGCCTCGAGGAAATCCCTTAGTGGAAGTGGGCTAGGCCTTCGTGGCGTTGCTCATAGGAGATCTGAGTGAAGCCTTCGTGGTTGTTGGTTTGGCTTTCGTAGCAACCACACTCCTCCAAACGTAGACGTACCTTTTTGCAAAGGAAGGGAACTATGGGAATCATCTCCGTGTCATCGCGTGCTCCACTCTCGGTTACCTCTATCCTATTCTATCTCCTATATATTGCGTAGCTATATCTTGCTTAGTTGGTTACCTTGTCATATAGGTAAATTCACTTAGTTGCATATCTAGAGAATTTACCTTTGTGTCAAGCCTAAATTGAAAAAGAACTAAAAATTGGTTAGCACCTATTCACCCCCCCCCTCTAGGTGCGGCATACGATCCTTTTAGGTGGCGGTGGCGAAAGGGCAGTGGCGAAAAGGCGAGAGAGAGGAGAGAGAGAAACACTGACTACCCCACGCATATACGGAGGGGGCAGCGTACTCTGTAACTTCGGCGGAGAAGACAATGTGGCGCGGCCGTTCGTGCCCGCGCAAATTTATAGGGGCGCCCCTTTAGTCGCGGTTGGTGGTTTTTTCGCCCGAATTCTTGGTTCCCGCGGAAAAAACCCACCAACCGCGACTAAAGGTGTTTTTTCTGTTTAAAAAAAATATCAGAAAAATAAAAGTAAATCATTTAAAAATCTTAAAAATACAAATAATATATCAAAAAATTCAGAAAAATAAAACTAATTTATTTCAAAATCTTAAAAATACAAATAATATATCAAAAAATTCAGAAAAATAAAAATAATTCATTTCAAAATCTTAAAAATACAAATAATATATCAAAAAATTCAGAAAAATAAAACTAATTCATTTCAAAATCTTAAAAATGGAAATAATATATCAAAAAATTCATAAAAATAAAAATAATTCATTTCAAAATCAGAAAAATACAAATAATATATCAAAAAATTCATAAAAATAAAACTAATTCATTTTAAAATCAGAAAAATACAAATAATTTATCAAAAAATTCAGAAAAATCCATTTCTTCCCGCATCTGTCTTCCCGCCTCCTGTCTTCCCGCCCCCCGCTTCCCACCATTTCTTCCCGCCTCAGTCTTCACGCCTCCTGTCTTCCCGCCCCGTCTTCCCGCCATTTCTTCTCGCCTCTGTCTTCCCGACATTTCTTCCCGCCTCTGTCTTTCACGGGCTTGCAGGAAAAAATATCCGAGGCGCAACTTCCAAAGATGCCGTAGGGCGTGTGCACCAACGACATCTTCGAGAAGCTGCACCACGGGAGATTTTCCAACCCTTTCCCCAACACTGTTAGACGAGATGATGGAGTCTTTCACGGGCTTGCAGGAAAATTTTCCCGAGGCGCAACATCCGAAGACGCCGTAGGGCGTGTGCACCAACGACATCTTCGCGAAGCTGCGTCACGGGAGATTTTCCAACCCTTTCCCCAACACTGTTAGAGGAGATGGAGTCTTTCACGGGTTTGCAGGAAAAATTTCCTGAGGCGCAACTTCCGAAGATGCCATAGGGCGTGTGCACCAACGACATCTTCGAGAAGTTGCGCCACGGGAGATTTTCCAACCCTTTCCCCAACACTATTAGAGGAGATGGAGTATTTCACGGGCTTGCATGAAAATTTTCCCGAGGCGTATCGATGCTAGGTTGGCTTGTTGGTCTGCTTGCCAAGGCGTATCGATGCTCCTTTTATAGGCACGGCGCCGCTTCTCCTTTATCTTGTTCCTCCGACAGGGCGTCGTGCGCTACATGCTTTAGTGAATGGAAGTGGCACGCCAAGTTGGTAAGTGAAGTGTGCTAAAGTGCATTTATAGGGATGGGCCTTTAGTCCCGGTTGGCCTGGCCAACTGCGACTAAAGGCCTTCGGGCCAGGCCTGAGGACCTTTAGTCGTGGTTGTCCAGGCCAACCGGGACTAAAGCCCCTCCCGTCCACCAGCTGTCGACCGAGCCCGCTAGGCCCAAACCTTCAGTCGCGGGTCGCCTCCCGAACCGCGACTAAAGACCCCATTAGTCGCGGTTCGGACATTTTGGGGACTAAAGGGGGCGTATGGAAGCCTCTTTTTCTACTAGTGCCACACATATCATGACGAAAAATATAGGTTATCCTAATCATAATTAATTCTCACATGCTAGTGGTATATCCTACATCCTGAGAACATTTTAGCCTTATTGAGTTCTAACACAAATCCCAACGCACTTGTTACTTTACTTGCTTTCATTTACTTTCTCGCAAACAAACACAACCCCTCTTTTAAACACTCCTACTTGAGATCAAAGACAACTTACAAGTATCCTTTGGTAGATAGTAATGAGGGGGATAAAGACCTCAACCGATAGCTCTCTGTGGTTCGATACTCATATTTCGAAACTAGTTGTGCACTTGCAACCATCAGATCCCTATCAAAACAAACCTCCACACAGAACATTCTCAGGTCTCTTTTTTGTGGGGTGACATTAGTGGCATAAAGATAATATTCAATCCACTATCAAAACTTCAAATAAATTAGAGTCGCAAATGTTCAAAGAGTTGCTTAAGTGGCTAACATTCAAAATATTTCAAAATACTAAAAATAATAAAAAGGAACTCAAGGAAACCACTTTTGCATCAAAAGACAAAAAATTGGGCATGTTGCAAGGTGTACTCGGGATTCTCTGATCCTCTTAACCATGAAAGCTCTAGCTCCGCGAGATGCTGTTTCTCTCGCGGTGGATAAGGACTATAATTGGCAACTCTTTGAGGTAGATTGTGCTGAGTTAGTGTGTATCTCGAAGCAGAACGAAAAGATCAGTCAATTATTTTGCCGATCCTATATGATGTTCATGAGCTAGTTATTCTTTTGAATCTTTTATTTTAGTCCACCGCACAGCAAACCATTCAGCTCGCAATTACGCTAAATTTGCATGCAATAATGTGGTCTCTTTGGGTCTGGGGTGAGTCATCAGTGTTTAGAACATAACCTCTTGGCTTATTGTAACCCTATGTGTTTGAATTAATAAAGCTCACAAGTTCTCACAAACAAAGCTAGTACTAGAAGTTCCTACTCGAAAATTCAAAACGTCACAATTGAATGCATTAGAAATAAATCACCTAGATCTTGGCCATTGCAAATGAAATGGAAAAATATATATAACCAGCAATAAAAGCTGAGATTGATGTACAGCAGTTCAATTCACAGGGAGAGACAATATTCCCAACAATTGCTCTGTTTCAGATGCATATGCACGAACTTTACAAAGAGATTTTACAATTCTTCTACACTTGTACGATCTGCCAAAATTTGCTCTCGGTTTTGGGTCACAACTCACAAGTGAGCGACTGGGCGCATAGCATGCAGGCATCCGGCCAAGTTCGTGACGTCGTACCCCGTGAGCTCCTGTATCTCCGAGCTCCACGCCGGTACGTCCGGCAGGTTGAGCAGCGCAGACCTCGCCAGGAAGATTGCAGACGACGCCACGACGGATGGCAGGTGCCCGAGGCAGGCGTAGTTGCGCAGGGACTCGTCGGCGAGCCGATGCGCCATTCGCTGGATCTTCAGCTCCTCCTCTCCTTGGGCGTGCTTGGTGAAGCGGCTGACGAAGGTGTGCGCCGTGGGGCCGCCGAGCTGGTACCCGAGCGCCACCACCATGCGGCGCTCCACGTCGAGCACCTCCTCCCTCGTGGCGGACCCGCCGACGTACCAGGAGATCTTGTCGGGGTCCAGCTTCGCCAAGGTGCGCTGGCCGTCCTCGTACTTGGCGGACACGAAGATTGTTGGCGCAGCTTCTACTGACGAGTATAGTCCGGCAAGACAACGTACCTACACGAGCACTTACGTCGAGTTGCACGTACGCTCCAAATAGCTAGCACCCTGGCAGGTGGATCGATTCAGCTAGCTAAACTTGCACGTCGGCCGGCCGGAAACGCAACACACCCAGCGATTCGACGAGCAAACACAATCCACGAAACACGATTTGTTTTTCCTCAGCCCGTAAGCTTCATCGGTTGTTTTTGGATTTTATTTATAGCAGCAAAACTGCTTGACACGTACAGGAATAGGAATAGCAAACCGACTCAGACTAGACTTTCCTATCTAGACTAAACCAAACGACTACAACTAGTACTAAGACACATTGCTGAAAATAATCTAACCGGTCTCAATTAGGACCCAGACAAGTTTGATTACTTTCCAACAATCTGTCCCTAATCTAAACTTGTCTAACATGTATCCGTACAGTCAGTATGACCACGCAGGAAACATGCAGTGCACCTCCTTTGCTCTGCAATGTTTTGCCACCGCCATTGCTCGGCCCCTGCCGCACTCGGTTCGCACCTATGTGCCACCGCTATTGCTGGCATCCTCGCACTCGGTTCGCACCATACTCCTCTTGTACTTGCTTGCAGTAGCTTCTCCTTCTACTGCTTGCACACCTCCTCGCTTTACGGTACCTTTCACCTAGCACCGTCCGCCTTCGGCATCTCACCGAACCCTGCTGGCCGCAACCAGGACGCTCCACGAGGACATGGACACAACTCACGGAACACCGTGCACACCTTAAACACTTGACTCGACGACACACCTACCTACTATTTTTTTCTTCTTTTTTTCTTTTTTTCTTTTTTTCTTTTTTTCTTTTTTTCTTTTCATTACTCAACACTTAGAGCAATGCCGGTTCATCCTCAAATACTTGATAGCAACCCGCCACGTTCTTCTTCTTCCAATCGATCCTCTTTTCAGGACACTCATGAGCATGATGTCCAAGTTCATGACACTTGAAGCACTCGTCCTTGGATTTATCGCGGCGATTGTTGCCACGACGCTCTCTTGCTATCCACTCAGATCTAGTCAAGAGAAGTTGCCCATCATCCTTTTCATCAGCGGAGCCTCGAAGCCGTTCCTCGTGAGCCTTCAACCTTCCAGTAACCTCCTCCATGGTCATTGTCTTGAGATTGCCAAATTGCTCTATTGCGGATGCAATCTCGAGAAATTTGGACGGCACGGCTCGGAGAAATTTCCTGACAGAGTTTGAATCCTCGAACTTTTCTCCGAGCAGACGTATCTCATTGGTGATGGTTGTCATCCTGAGAGCGAAGTCGTCAACTGATTCAGTGTCCTTCATCTGGAGCCTATCGAACTCGGACTTGAGCGCTTGCACCCTCACCTCCTTGATGCGATCGTCTCCCAACCGATTTGTCTTAATCGCCTCCCAAGCTTCCGCGGACGTCTTCTTCTCGGCGATCAAGGGAATCAAATCTTCTGGGACACCTTGATAGATGGCCGTCAAAGCTCTCTGATCCATCGTCTCGTCGACGGCCTTGCCATCCTCTGGCTCTACCGCGTTCCAGATTTTTGCACCGCGCATCAACGCCTTCATCTTGATCGCCCAAATCGAGTAGTTGCTCTTCGTCAGCATTGGAACTTGGCCAAACATGATACCTCCGTCCGCAGCCATGATCTTAGTCGTCGCTCCCCCCGACGACGTCGAACCCGGCGGCTCTGATACCAATTGTTGGCGCAGCTTCTACTGACGAGTATAGTCCGGCAAGACAACGTACCTACACGAGCACTTACGTCGAGTTGCACGTACGCTCCAAATAGCTAGCACCCTGGCAGGTGGATCGATTCAGCTAGCTAAACTTGCACGTCGGCCGGCCGGAAACGCAACACACCCAGCGATTCGACGAGCAAACACAATCCACGAAACACGATTTGTTTTTCCTCAGCCCGTAAGCTTCATCGGTTGTTTTTGGATTTTATTTATAGCAGCAAAACTGCTTGACACGTACAGGAATAGGAATAGCAAACCGACTCAGACTAGACTTTCCTATCTAGACTAAACCAAACGACTACAACTAGTACTAAGACACATTGCTGAAAATAATCTAACCGGTCTCAATTAGGACCCAGACAAGTTTGATTACTTTCCAACAAAGATGGCCACGGCGCCCAGGAGGCGGAGCTCGTGGTCGGTATGCTTCCTCATGGCTCGCACCGACAGGACACGGTCGACGTAGGCCACGGCGTGGTGGAGCGTGCCGTCGACGAGGTCGTGGTTCCGGACGAAGTCGTCCATCCAGTCGATCATGCGGGCGCGGTCCGACGGGCTCACCCGGTCCTGCTGCACCGTCTTCAGGTAGTCCGGCCGCGGCCGCTCCTTGGGGCTCCGCTCCGTCCTCCGGAGGTTGGCTTCGATGTCGTCTTCGTAGTCGGAGCACACCCGCCGGCGCTTCGTAGTGGAGGGCTTCTCGTTCTCGGAGACGGCTGTGGATACGGGCGGCGGCGCCGCGCGCTTTGGGAGCTTCGGTTGCACGGGGATCTCGCTGGGCGATGGCGGGAGCAGGGCGGGCACGTCGTCGACGGGCAGCTGATCGCAGAAGAATCCGATGCTGGGGGGCGGGGTTCGAAGACGGGCGACGGGCTGCCGAGCGTAGGAGAATTCGAAGCCGGGGGGCGGAGGTCGACGACGGGCGGGCAAGTCGGCGACGAGCTGCCGAGCGTAGGAGAATTCGAAGCCGGGGGGCGGAGGTCGACGACGTGCGGGCAAGTCGGCGACGGGCTGCCGAGCGAAGGAGAATCCGAAGCCGGGCGGCGGAGGGCGAGCAAAGGCCCAGGGATTCACGGCGCGCTGCATCATCGCCGCCGATCGAGGGATGAAAGGTGGATTCTTTCCTGCTATTGTGCTGGTCACACGGTGTGATCAGGGAAGGGCAGGGGTTGTGAGTTCGTGACTGTTCTGCAGCATCCATATATGCTCCTTCGGGCTCGATCGTGTCCGACTCTTCTTCCATGCGTATTAGTACCAGTCATCTTCTTTTTCGTGGCGCCAACGGGATCTCTCAAACAACCAATTCGTAAAAAGAAGAAACAGATCTCTCTGCGACAGTCCGAGTTCGCGTCGGCCTTTTCTACTTCAACCAACCGACCTATTGTAACGCGTCGTGATCAATAGCCGGGAAGGCCGCGCTGCCGGCACCGTGCCCGTGTGACTTCCGGTTCGTGGCAGAGCTTAACTCCTGTCCGTGTGAGAGACCTATATTTCACATTGATATATGCTATTTGTTGAAATCTAAAGGAATTCGTAATGCAATTACGATTAAACATATTTGGATTTTTTAGGTAATACGTGTATTATTTATAAAATACAAATACTCAAATTACAAGCCACGTAAACATCGACATGGTAGAACTGAAAGGATAGGAGAACCCTAGACCCTCGGCCAGAAAAGAAAATTACAATCCTGGCCGAAGAAACAACCCTTGAGCAAAATACGAATGTCTGTCACTCAACCTCTGGCATCACCGTAGCAACCACCCAAGGAAAGGTGGACGGACTACCTCTTCACCCGAGCTCGATACGGCTCCATCGATGTCCAGCAGCTTTGCGGATCTCCAAGGTAGCCTGCCAAAGGTAGAGCCATTGCCGTTGAAAGAATCAGCATCGAGCTCCAGATCTTGCACCCTCGCGCGACGGTGTCGGAGAAGGAATCCAGATTTGTCTGCCTCCAACCACAAACCTAGCACAAGATTCACCATCTTCTAGTTATCGCAACTGCAAATTACAGTCCTGAAAACCCTTCGGAGCTCCGCTCCGCCGCTGGAGCGAGCGCCATCGCAATGACAGAGCATGAGGACACAAGTCCACCACAAGGATGCCACCGTTGCCACGCCATCCCCGCTTGAACAGACCACTAGATCTTGCTAGATCTGAAGACCGGCGAGAAGACCATGATGCCGATCTGGAGGACTGAACAACACACGTTGCCATCAACCCCGAGACACCGCCCAAGAGGTCATCACCAGTGTGGGAGTAGAATCAAGGCAGATTTATTCGTTCGGGCGATGCACCATGGAAGACAAAACCTAACCCTAACTACTCAGCCAGAACGGAGGAACGAGGTCCCCCCTTCCTCATGCCGCCACCAGAGCGGCAAGCGGAGGGAGATGGAACCAGGCCCAACGCCCTAGCCGAAGATTGGAAGGAGTCCAGCGTCGCCGCTGCCTCTCACGAGAGGAAGAGGGCAAAGGATTAAAAAGAACTACTGAAATACTCCATCCGTCTATAAATAGATCTCCGAGGTTTGTCTAAATCTCTGGATGTATTTAAACACGAGATAGCATCTAGATACATTAGATTTAGACGAATCTTAGACGTCTATTTATGCATGGAGGTAGTATTCTAAATATGTGGAAAATGTATGTGTTATGCTTTTGAAATAACTAAATGTACATGGAGTACAAGATTTTATCACAGTTTTATTTAATACTCGTATATTGAAAAGATTTCATACCAATGTGGAACAGGTTAGGCTCAACAGTTTTCAAAAAGACAGTCTACGCTCAAAATCGTGGACAACATTCTAGACCAACTGAACTGACCATATAAGGTTAAAGAGTATGGAAGTCCAAGACCAGGCGCTACTGCTCTAGTTTGAGACATAAACCCTATTTCCCTATAAAAGTTAATAGCTAGCTAGAGAAAAGGCATAAACCCTCTAGGCAGAATTCGCTGCTCTAGTATACACCCTAAACAAACAAAAAAGTTGTAGTACGTGTACTAATACAAATGAGCAAAATTCGCTTTACAATTTTACCACTACATCATGTTTGCAAATGGTATTATAATGTTATCAAGCTTAGAAGATAGGGCCCTGGTGCCAGCCTTCGAATGTTCCGCAGATTCCAAAGAGCGTGATGTCTGAAGGACCATCTCGGAGTGTAGTCGCAGGCAGTTCATGGCCATCTAGGAAACAAACATGGGGAGTCAATATTTAGTAACAAGTGGAAAGAGTAACTGCATATCAAACATATCAGTAATTGGTTTATCTTCACACATTACCGAGAGAACAGTACCCGGCGAATATAAAGATGGTTAGCTACTCCTACTTAGCAAGTAAAAAGACTGAGACAATACAAGGTTAATAGCAGACGAACTAGTAGTTAGCTTAGTTTACATTATCAGAGATATTTGTGCAGTCAAAAATCAAATATTGTACAATAATGGTCAATTTACATATAACGCTTGCTATGTGCTTATTATCCTATCATGGCTAATACAGATGGCGTAGAAGAGACCAAGAACTGATTCATTCTGCAAGATGGTAGGAGTACTCACCGATGTGCACTCTGTATCAGGATCAGCTTCAGCAATTTGCAAGGCCCATGTGCGTATCCATTCTAAACCAGTAGAAATGTCCCGGTTGCCTTCTATAAGAATGGATGCCACATACGACGGGTGCAAAGCAATCAATATACAAGAAGCTGCAAACAACACAGACCTTCTCACATATGCTTCAGCATGCTGCGAAATCTCCCTGAAGAAAAAAAAATCATGTCAACGACAATTCGTTACCACATAAGGTCCCTAACAGCGAAAATATTTATCCTGACATGGAATACCTAGATCCTATCATATCCAGAAGAGCTGGGGCAAGAGCTGATGCTTCCGGATGCATGGCCATGCACTTCATACAGACACCAAGCATGTATATCAATTTACCGAGGACAACAAAGTCCCGATTGAGCAGGTCCACCCCATGTCTTCTTTTGTCATATCCTTGCATAACAGGGAGCATAAATGCAGCAGCATACAAAGGAAATTTGTTTTTTGACCCCTCCACCTGCAAATCTTTTGCTTTCCTGAGACCCCATTTGCGAGATTTTCCTGATTTAACCTGACCTGATCTAGATGGAACTTCTCTTTCATAACGGTGTGACCAACTCAAAAGTGATCCTGGTTCTGAGACCTCTCTCCAAGGGCTTGCGCCAAGAGGTCCTCTGTCACTAGGAACCAACCAGGACGGGGAAGTATCAGAAATTAAGTTCCCATGCCGCTGTTGTTTATTTATAATTTTAGTTTCAGCAAGCTCCTGCGCTGCCTCAGTCATAACATCGATAACTAAAATACGCTGACTTATATCCACACTCGATGAATATAGCAATTTGGTCAGAACATCTAATGATTCAAATGGGTTGGTTACCAGCAAGGCGACTAATGCCTTCTGTCGCTTTTCTTCAGCAGAATCTTCCTCGCCTTCCATTGCAGCATCAGAACAACGTACATGCACCAGTGCTTGAACAAGGTCGCCTGCGTTGTGGCGCAATTCATCAGGTGATGCTCTCACAAGTTTTTCAGCAGAACTAAGAGCTCTTTCAACCTTGTGAAGACAAAAAAAAAAAGGTCAGGATTGTGCAGTAGTTTTGTATGAAGTATTCGTAACAGTAAGTGGAAACTTACACCATCCAGATCGTCAGGTTTTCGTAGTGCAGCAGCAAGATCACTTAGATGTGTGAAATTCTTCTGCAAATCTGTGTCATCATCTGATAGATCATATGGCTCCAGCGAGGAATCACTGGAAGCATCAATGTCCATGCTTTCCTCATCACAGTGTTCCTCAAAATTTGTAGCAGCACCAGACATTTCATCAGAATCTAATGATTTGATCTCTACGATTTTTACTCTGTTGTCTGAAATATCATGCCTGATAGCCTTTGCCTTTTTCTCACCAGCATTTCTCCTGTTCTCATCACGTGAACATGGTTTTGATTTGCTTCCAAGTTCTACATCATGTGAAGGAGCTTTGATCCTCTTTGGGGAAAGAACCCCGAACTCCCAGTCAACATTCTCAGAACAGTCGTCATCAAGGTAAAGAGGATTTTTCGGATCAACAATTTTAGAAAATGTCAATGCAACGGCACTGGCCATCTTCCGGACTAAATCAATTGGGCTCTCTAACCTACCTATAATCAAAACAACATTCATTGAATAGATATTATGATTGTGCTAAACTGCTAACCGCATTCTGGTAAGCTGATGCAAGGCAAGAGAAGTACTTACAGGTTACTCCTTGAAGAATACAATTCAATACATCTTTAGTCATCTCTAATTCTCTTTTTGACATGTTCTCCAAACATAACCCTATTGCTGCAGTGATATCTGCATATTGCTTAAGGAGAAGAATGCCAGATGATAACTTGCATTGATAAATGAACAATATACATTTAAAAAAAAATGAACAATATAGTTTTAAGTGCCTCAAAGGATACAAGCTTGTTGCTCCACTGAATATGACTGAACAAACTCTTTCTTGGACCAAATACTAACTAAGGTTTGCAATGTAACTATGAAGTTTGATGTCTTTTGAATCTGAGTTTCCATGACTGAATTTGGTGGAAACTCAAAGACAGCATAGTGAAGAATCCATCTCAGGCAGCATAAAGGAAATGTTTTCCAGAGCAAAAATTTGTCAATAAACATTGCCCTGAAGCACAGCAAAATTTATGTTAAGCAAAAGAAAAGGGTATAATTTATAAGAAAGAAGCAATTTAATAAATTGCTTTCAAAGTCATGCAGGTTTGGACGATCTAATAATAGTTGAACATACATGGACCATGTGTTTGTCCATCATAGTAAAACAGCAACAGTAAATTATTTTTTTTAAAGGGCCTGAACAATATTAATTGCCTTATCACCTAACATGCAGACTAAAGAAAATTAGAAAAAAGAAGAGCTTGGAGCCTTAGACATGACAACATATCAAGAAAATATAGCTTTCCAATCGAAGCAAATGTTAGATCCTTGATATGAGCAAATATTACTTTATGCTTAGACATCTATAACTTATGCTTATACATCCATGCTTTTCCTAGATATCTGTCTTCAACATCTATACCTTACATGTCCACCATTCCATGAAGGAACATCGTGGCAGACACCAAACATATCACGGACAAGCTTATTGGATGTTACCTGAACATGCAACGCTGAACCATATGGCAATGATGGCATGCAAAAGACATCATCACAAAATAATCTGTAACCATTGACAACTAAACCACATACAACGCATTCAACAAATTTAATGAACACATACCGGGCAGATTAACATGTACTCCCCCCCGTCCCATAATATAAGATCTTATTACAACCAATATACTAACATCCTATATTATGGGACAGAGGGAGTACTAGTCAGCATCCACACAACAATCTTCACAGAGAGAAAAAGGGAACCCTGCAGTGACAAATACTGGTTTGCATACTTGTCAAATTGGAAATTTGTGAACTAAATCCTGGCCAAGGAAGCCTTTTCAAGTATACTTCCTTTCACATAGTAACATAGCATGCCAAATAGACAGTGGACTAAGGAAGTAGCTAAGCTAGAACAAGCACTTACAGTATTTAGTACAATTAAAGTGGTCATAGGTACTATCTCACCTCATAACAGTCATATGCATGATACTCTGATTAAACAGCGTCCACAAAATCCAGTAAGCTTCTTCATCACTTATATGTTGTGATGCGAGTTGGAGCAACATCTCTTCAGTCAATCTTTCAATAGAATGTTGATCTCTCAATGCTTCAACCACATTGAACCAAAATCGAGACTGAGAAACATTCTTGACCATGTCAGGAATTATCGTCTTACGATCTGATGCGACACATCTCTGTAAATGATTACGGATCATAGGAATCAATTCAGCAACTAAAACGCCTGAAAAGATCAATGTGTCTTATCAGACATGAAGATCCTGATGCCTTTTATGTGCCATAACGATAGTAAAAAAAGGGTAAAAATCTTATGAAATATAAATTGTTGTGGACCAGGTACTTGATATGCTAACTATCAGGAGATCCAATCCATTGGCCCAAGTCTGGTCAACTTCGAAGAAATTGGGATTGCAGACAACAGCTAAAAACAGGAACCGAGTGTAAACTGAAATTTACTTTTAAATCAAATCAACCAACCGATTGTAGTGGTAGTAATCATATCCATGTCAAAAGCATTACAAAGAGTGGAAAAGAAGCTGCCTCCTCATCCAAGCCATAGTAGTAGATCACATAAATGCAGAATCAAGATGCCAACCTGAAGCATAAGGAGTTGAATGTACTACAATTATTGTATCCTACCAAACGACATGGCAGAATCATTACTGTCACAACCAGAATTGGGCACACTGTTTGTCGAAATGATTTGAGAATTTGTAAATGTAAATTTCAAGAATAAGCAAGTCAACAGCGCACATGAATTTGCATTCTGAGAGATGAGATCTCACCAGTAGACCCACGACGGCTAATACGCGATAGCACTTGACCCACAAAGAGGAACACGGGACTTAGCACACCCTGTTCATTGCCATCTTTGTCAGCAGATGACTCGATAGCTGCTTCTTCAGCTCGAACAAGAAGTTGGCTGACAACACTCTTGAAGAATGATCTTGCTTGTGTTAAGGACTTCAAATTTCAAGTGAATATTGTGCCAAATAATGGAGAAAATTAATTAATTAAGTCCTTCCCCCACCCCCTAACCAAACCCGCATTTAGACCATTCTATACTTGCGACCCACTCACATTGAAACATGCTAGAAGGATGGAATGAGAAAATTAAGCAGGGAAGAACCCTGAGTGATTTAATTTAGACTTGAAGATATACAGCAGATACAACAAGGATACGATGATGTAAGAGCAGATGCGGCTCCCATTGTTGCTTTATCTGGAATAGATGCAAGTAATTGTGCAACCCTTGAGATGAAAGTCGATTTTTCTGGGTTGAGAATGCCATCATCTTGCTTATTGGAAAAGGTAAACTCTTCAACAATCTGGCACACCCCCTTATTCTCAATCAAGCATAGAACTAATATCCTACAATGAAGGGAAAATCATAAAAATATCAATAACAAAGCAAAAACAACTAGCAGGAATGCATCAAGTATTGTCTTATGGGGTAGACGAGTGGTCAAAGAGATATAGAGTGGCCTGCTTTTTACTTTTACAATATTTTCTTGCTTAAGATTATAGTTGGAGAAATACCATAGGAACAAACTTCAAGGAGTTCATACATCAGAAACTAATCTTGGTTAACTTTAGGAGTTAAAATAATAATTACAGATTGTTGAATTGTGCAATCAATTGCTCTTCATGACACTATGTTGTCTCCATTCAATTGTTCCACACTTCCATCTGTCCTTACCACATATGCCCCTTAGCTCCGCTAAATCGTTCAGCAGCTTTCAAGAGCCAACTTGAAACGACCAGTTAAATATATTAAGATATCATATAAGCGATTACCTCCCTTTTTATTTTTAACTGGACAACTTTGGACATCAATAGTCTCCACACATCTTTGGCCAATGTTTTTTCTAATTATTGCTAGCAAAATTAACCAATATAGCATGCTTTTGATGAAAATATCTAACATAGTAATTTTCATCTCACAAATCCAAATACTTTATGTCTAGCTGTAGTTGTGCACATTCTTAAATGACAAGTAGAAGAGAACAGGTTGAGTATGAAGTGTGATCTGCATCTGTATACTTTTTTTGTTTGGTTATATTGTGTTATCTCCTCTTCCTCAGCAACCTTCCCTGATAATAGATTATCAGAAAATGTTCCCATGTTGCTTCTGCTATAGCTACATAAAATACAATACTCGGAAGTGCAAGATAGGATCTGCACAAAACTCTGCATGCTGAATTGTTTGGCACCACATGGCTGAAGCATAGTGATTCAGTAAAAATACAAACCAACCATCAGGAGAAAAAAGAAGGCATGATACCCCCTCCGTTCGTCAGAAATAAGGCCTATAAATTTCTTCGGAAGTCAAAGGACGTAAACTTTGACCTTTTTCTAAAAACTTGGTCAAACTTTACACTGTTTTGACTTTTGAAAAAATTTATAGGCCTTACTTTCAGGAACGGCGGGAGTACTAGTTAAGACTTACATAGTTCAAGTGTTGAACTGTCATGCAAGATTTGTGTGTGCTAAGAGCAAGTCCAACAGCACCCCTACATTTTCTTCCCTATATCTTCATGTAGGGGACACCCCTAAAAAGATTCCTCCCCTATATTTTTCTTCTTTCCAACAGCTCCCCTATAATTCCTCCCCAATGTCATATTCACATATATTTTAATAATGTAGAGCCCACATGTAAGATTTATAACAAGACATAAACATGGGTTGGGGCATGTATAGGGGGCACCTCCACAACCCCAATGCATAGGGGAGAGAGGGGGGTTGAGTTGGGGACACCAATATTTAGGGGAGGCTATAGGGGAGCTGTTGGAGCCATATTTTTCTTATTTCTTCCCTATATTTGGTATAGGGGTGGTTATAAGGGTGCTGTTGGACTTGCTCTTAGAGCAAGTCCAACAGCACCCCTACATTTTCTTCCCTATATCTTCATGTAGGGGACACCCCTAAAAAGATTCCTCCCCTATATTTTTCTTCTTTCCAACAGCTCCCCTATAATTCCTCCCCAATGTCATATTCACATATATTTTAATAATGTAGAGCCCACATGTAAGATTTATAACAAGACATAAACATGGATTGGGGCATGTATAGGGGGCACCTCCACAACCCCAATGCATAGGGGAGAGAGGGGGGTTGAGTTGGGGACACCAATATTTAGGGGAGGCTATAGGGGAGCTGTTGGAGCCATATTTTTCTTATTTCTTCCCTATATTTGGTATAGGGGTGGTTATAAGGGTGCTGTTGGACTTGCTCTAAGAGAGAATTGTTGGGGTTATCTGATGTCTAATAAAAAAAGCTTGATAATTGTCCAGACCAAAACAGTTTAACTGACACAAGATTCAGGTGTGATGACATATCATAAGTAGAGGGTTGCTTAAGAATAGACCTTTCAATGTTCAAACAGAAAATGTTATGATCCTCCTTAGAGCCTTCATTTTGAGATAAAGCTGGAACAAGAGCCTGAATCACTTCAGTAGGAGGACCTCTGACAAAAAATGAATCGTAGATTTCTTTTCTCGTAGAGCTGCGGATCTGCCGTAGCCACTTCAAAGCAATATCTGGACAAACAAAGTGCAAAAGTAGGATTATAAACAGAAACCATTTGCATGGGACTAGCAAACTGCAAGAAGCTTAGTGAATGAGGTACCGCTGAACACTATAATAATCTATGAGAACATAATAAGCATATAAAAAAGAAAGGGTCGATATGAAAAACTAGTTGGCAAAGAACGTTAGATTACCCAAGTCCTCCTATTTTAGTGACATGAGCAAACATGCATTCTTTCATTATAAACAGATGTGACACGACGAGTATAATCCAGTAAATACTAAACACTTCTGCTGCAAATCTCTCTTCACTCTTGCCTGCCACCCACGGTATAGTGAATATATATAGATGATTTTAGGATGGACCTGAGCATGAAATAATTTAATAGTATTTTATGACCATAACTTTTTAACAGACTCTATGAGTTCCAGGTTCAGGTTTTGATTAATGGCACAATCACTAGTCAAGCAATGCATATACACATGACACTGATGAGTCGAACAGATAAAAAATGATTGTATGACACAGTTCGCAGATGACATTAATGGTGTATGTTTACGAGACTGAGTACTTATGTGCAAATGAGGACATTATGCGTGTCAAATACCTCAGTAATAATGTATATGCATACAGTGAGAGGTTTGAGGAGTGAGCTTACTGCCAAGTAATATCTTAGACATGGTAGGAAATGCTGGGCCATGATAAAAAGCGCGCCTCCAAGACTCCCTTTCATCATGGGTGAGGCTGACAACACTGGTAATCTGAAAACAGAGAAAATAGATGCATCACCCCAGCTCTATCATGGCCTATAAGGCTAGAACTCTGATTTTCTCTCTCTCAAATATGCAACCTAGTCCTCTGTAATGTGTGCATTACCAAGGACTCAGGTCTATAAAGCATTAAATGCATACGATAACATCTCCCCGAAGCAATCTTTTTTAGACCTCGTGTGGATTATGTTTAAATAAAAATATATATAATGAAAACAGAAAAAAATAACTACATTCAGAGACAGTCAGACTTTTATGAATTAATAATATAAACATATAACCTAAAACTAGTAGTTCGGCGCTTCACAGATCTTGCAATTTGCTTGCCCTCTATATGACCATTCATGTTCTCAGGTTTGTTTATACCTATCTATTGAAAGAAATTATGAATGCTCCAATATTTTAAGGAAGTAATTCCTTCCAGAGTCATTTTTCTGAAGTCAAACCTAGATTGTACATTCGACTTCCTTAATTCTTACATATAGCTTAGAACAGTCCCTATAATAGCTCTCAGTCATTTAAGCTTGGTGCAAAGGTATTGCTAGCTTGCTAAATTCGTCTTATGCTATCTCTTATTTCTCCAGGCGAACTGTATTTTCCGTTCTATCCTGATTTGTAATAGACAGCCTCATGGTTAGAAGCATAAAACTAGCATTCCTACAGTTACAATCCTACCCGATTGCAAGTGAAAACACAGAGAGGGCCTCCCAATTCTCCATAGACCCTCCTACCGTGCTTCCCAGCAACAGAATCAACCGAAACCCTCAAAAAAATTGTGATCGAATGAATGAAACTGAGGCTTGGGGTCCCACCTGGCTTCTGAAGGGCTCGTCCACGGTACCTGCAGGGGAGCGCACGCGGAAGAGAGCGCGTCAGAGGCCTCTGGAGGGCGCAACTGAGAGATGGGGATGGGGTTGAGGGGGGTTAGGATTCGGAGCCTCACCAGCGACGGTGGCGGAGTCCACGGGGAAGAGGAGGACGGCGACGGCGTGGATCGCGCGGACCACCTCGCCGGCGGTGGACGCTGCGGCGACTGCGTCGGCCGCCTCCGCCACCTTGTCCATGGCTACGGCTTCCAGGCGCGCGCCTCCGCCTCCGCCCTCCGGGGAGGCCGCGGCCGCGGCGTTGGCTGCCATGAGAAGCAAAGGGGAGAGAAGTGGGAACAGGCGAGGACGAGAGCGTTCGAGGGGTTGCGGGGGGTTTTGGTCCTTTTGGAGCTACAGAAATACAGAGTAGTGTCAGAAGTATTAAAAATACAGCCTATCGGTACCAGAGTTTGAAGTGTGTGTGTGTTTTACAAACAGATTTGTTTTACTGTCAAAAGAAAAATACAGACAGATTTGTTTTTATTTTGCCAAATTCCACCAATCTATTAGTAATAATAATAATTAAAAGTGGTATAAAAATGTCAGAAGTATTAAAAAAAGAGCTACAAATAGCCCTTTAGACCCCCAACCACAACACTAGCGCGAGCCCAAGGCGCACCGCTGCCTCCGCTCATTCATCACCGGAGCAGGATAAACCTTTTCGTAGTAAATTTGTTGTAGTAGAAGAAAAATCATCGTGCTAAAATCCCAAAGAACCAGCGCACCAAAGTTGCAACTATCGCAATGATGACAACCATTGATCGAAAGAGACTGATGTACAACCATACCAACGAACACAAATATCGATCAGATGCCAGGAGATCTCCTCGACACATGACTCCATGTGGCCTTCGTTGACGCTAGACACACCCACCGGAGTAAGGATAGAGCAGGGTGTAGCCCCGCATCACCATCTAGAAGACATTGTAAAACAATCTAAACAAAAAAGGAAACCTTTTCGGGTGTTTTGTTCGAAAGTCTAAATAAAACCTCAAAAGTTACTTTATCCAAACCGAGTATTCTTCGGTATCTCTCGAAGCAAATGATTTTCATTCCTAAGTTTTCTAAATCCTGACGATGCCTTACATCATCTTTACACTACTAGAAAAAGGCTTAGTCGTAATATCCCTAGCAGTGGTGGCGCAAGGTGGTAGTGGTGTGCTATGCTATATAGCGCAGTGGCCCACCACGATCAGGTGCTCCTCTGGTAGCCCCAGTACTAATGGCGCATTAGGGCCAATACGCGACATTGCTATATATGTGTCTGGTCCACCCTCTTCTCTAGACTTAGCAACCGACCGATTTCAGAGATCTATTTGTTTTTCTCCTAGGATGGCGCGTGGACCGAATTTGGCGTAGTGTCCTCTAATGGTCCGTTTGGGTCCAGGGTGAACCACCGTTCCAGGTGGCTCCAGTTCCAACGAAGCGTGGCCTTGGTGGCACATGCCATGCTTGGACTAGGTGGCAAACGCTAGCGCTAATGCCACCCACACCGGAGCCGCGAGATGACGTTGTTGTGCCAAGTCGACGTCGAATGATCTTCGTGAGCCCGTCCCACCTGTCGAGCTCCTCCAACTCGAACTGCTCGAGGGCGACCTTGGGGACCTCATCCTCGGCTATAGCTCGTACGGTTGCAGCCCGGGGCGTCCTCCTCCTCGACGGTTGCCGCCTACAACCCGAGCCTGACGAGTGCCTTGTAGTCCTTCGTGTCGTTGCACGGTTCCTCGCCGCGCACTTCGTCGTCGTTCTCCTGCTCCTTGTGGGGGGGGGGGGGGACTCCTTCAGTGTGTCGCCTACGAAGCAGGCGCGGCGCCACAACCCATAGGTCGTGCTCCAACCCGAGCCACATGTCCCACATGGGATGGTTGGGTCATAGGCGGGGTTGCCCCACAGGTCCGGGCAGTAGCAGCACCTCCCCGACAGTGGTTCTAGCACGGCGGCATGTCCTCTCGCATTACGGGAGGCACCATCCTTTTGTGCGCACGACCACATTTCTGGCATATATTTGGGCTAGGAATGGGTCAGTCCGTGTGGCTGGACCAAAAAACAACGCCCCCCCTGTCTACGCGGACCAAAACATTTTGACCATGCTGCAGAAATGCCCTTACGTCCTTCCCTTAACTATTTAAAGAAAATGCTGGATAGGTCATAAGTGATGATACATTCCTTACGTCCTTCCCTCAACTTACAAAAAAATGTTGGATAGGTCATCAGTGATGATGCACCTTCATGTTGTTTAGAGAGTTTTGTCAGAGACAAAATGGATATCGGTTTAGTCACCGCATAATTAGTTGAATTCCAGCCAAATAGAACACATCTCCATGAACAATGGTAAACAAGAAAACAAGCTTGAGTCATCAAAGCCTTACATACAATTCGGTCAGTAACATTTCCAACTATATAGCCAGTTCAACATCATGCTTCACAAAGGAAACACGATAAACTCGCATGGTCAAATTCGCTTCTCCAGCGTAACAAAGAATGGCATTGTTATCTACTGCACATATTACATCCTGTTCCGGACAGCACATACTGCTCGAGCACAAATTTGAGAAGGGGGCAGGAGATGGAAAGAATGGCATTTCTATGGTAAAAGAAGAAAACAATAGGTAAACCTTTGTATAGATGCTATTTTACAATTATGCTATGAGGGGGGTGGTTATCCACAAGCAGTGTCACAAGATGCTGCCTACCAACCACAAGTGCAGGAAGACCCAATACACCAAGAGTCCTAGCCTTGCTCGTGGCCGGTTCATCAGAATTTGGCTCCCTGAGACCCTGCAGTAAGATACAATACAAGGCAGATAAGAATAAAATCAACAACTTGTGTATATGTAATATGCAGTACTGTCATTCCAACACAGCCATGAGAGTCGTCAGTGATGAGAAACAAACAACCAGGATAATGTATGTAGCAAAAGGTTCTTTGTTTCCCCTCTTGGAATAAATCTGAGGTGGCGCAGATCTGAACATAACTGTTCTTTCCAGAGAGTGCAGTAATATCTACTGCATCTAATAGCTAGGTGCAATTGTGCAAGTTATTTGGTTCATGATAAATCCAGATAAAACTCCAAACTCAGATTGAGTTTGTGTTAAGAAAACGAAGAAAAAAGGAAGAGGAAACACATATCTTTGTACTTGAATATTATTAAAACGAAAATGAAAGAAAAGACAAAAGTTCGAATACATTGCAAAGCTATGCCTTTTGGTTCTCCCAAACACCATCTGAGTTTTATTAGCACTACTTGCTGATCTGGAAATAGCTTACCAGATGCCATCAACTCTGTCAGCGATGTGCTTTCCTTGTGCTGGAATCAAGCCAGACGCATGCAGTGATTTAATACGCCCTTCAAAACAACAAATGTGGCACTGTCATTAACACATAAAAGCTTTAACCGAAATAACTCAAAATATAGGCTAATGCTACCTTTGTCATCCGAATCATCCGCAGCAATTAGTCGTTCAGACTCTGTTCCCATATTCAGAACAAGATGGTCGGATGACCCCTTTCGCATTACTCTAGCATGTGCGGCGCTAGGGGCAGATGATATTGATGCCTTCCCCATTGGTCCCTACAGAGAATAAAAAATATTTTTACAACCAGTGTATATGCAATTTTTATACACCTGCCAAGATATGTGCTGATATGCAAAACAGAGCTCCTGCTGTTATATACAATTACTAATATGAGAAACACCATAACAAGAATGAAAGCATAATATCCATGGCCAGGCAAATCAGAATGAAAGATCAGCAGTATTACTATAAAAGTATAAAATAAAAACATTTGAACATCATTGACATATCTCATTGCATAAAATGTAAAGCACAAGACAAATAGGGTTTACCAAATCTTCAATCTCAGATATGTCTGAACCAATTGCTGAGGAAGATGCTTCAAATTCTCTGTCTTTACTAATTTCTGGCTGCACAAGCCGAGAATGATACAAGTCCTCAAGCATCTTAACTTTTGCTGATAAATCATCAACTGTTTTTTCCCTGGCCTGCAACTTTGCTCCCAGCTCCTGTTTTACAGACTTGGCATTCCCAGATTCCATACTTGAGGCGATTATTAGTTTTTCCAGCTTTGATAAGAGTGATTGGGTGCTTGTAGGTTTGTTATCTTCCAGCGCATCTTTTCCAGATAGATATCCTAACCGCTGAATCATTCGCTCCATACTGACTGTTACCTCAAGCAGTTCGCTGCTTTTTGATTCCAACTCCCTACGATTTGAGTCAGTGTTTCTGCAAACCTCCTTTAGCTGCTCATTTTCACGAGCATGGGATTCAAGATTTAACTGTAAATCTTCATTTTCGTATCTTAAGGTCTCCACCTCGCGTTGAAGTGCATCAACTTCATCAATAAGAAAGAAGAGTTTGTCAATGGGACTAGAGAAGGTAGCCACTTCCCTATGCAAACGTGACTCGCCTGACGGTATATTTAGTTTATTTATTTTTTCAACAATTGCCTCCAGCTGATCCTTTGAAATTTCATCAGTTATACCTGTTAAGGCAAGAACACCATAAGTAAAAAAACAAGTTCGGAACAAAAGTTGCCCATACATAAATGTCTTAACAGTTTCATTGGAACATACCTCTTTCTACTGTAGTTTGAGTGTGATCAAGTGACAGCAACTCTAGCTCTCTTGCCTTCAACACATCCTCCCTTTCCTGGTATTCCTGAATCCTAATTTCCATTGCACTACACTCATCATGTGCTGTTTTGAGATCTTTCTCCAGCTCACATACTCTTTTCACATACAAGTGGTTATCACTTGAAGCAGTTTCAGCAGCTTCCTCAGCTTGCTTCAGTCTCATTTTCAACTCATCAAACAAAGTTATCACTAAGCCTTTAAGCTCAGATAACCTCTGAGACTCTGACTTCAGTTTGTTCACTGAAGATAGTAAACTGTCCACCACCTTTGTATAATCACCAGAATCTTCATCCTTCAAAACAGAAAAAGTTCCTTCTACTTTTGGTACAATGCTGGAGTTGCCTGTTGCCAACTCTATTGCATAGCCTAGATCAAGCACGCCATTAAAAATAATTTGAATCTCTTCAGTGCAATAAATACATTTTGATGACATTGCCCTGAGCTCTGTTTGCAGCGAAAGCAATTCAGCTTCTTGAGATCTGTTCTGAGTGTCCTTGTTCCCCAATTCAATCTTCAAGCGGCCGTGCTCTTCTAAAGTACGAGAAAAGTTGTTGTTTGCCGACTGCAGAGCACGGCGCAGCAGTATAATATTGCTATTCATGTAGCCTGCCAAATCTTTATAAAAACCAGAGAAATGTTCAGCTTGATTGCTCAACTGTTCAACAATAGTACTCAAGGATGAAGTGTCATCAATATTCCCCATTGTAGTTTTGCTCACAAGCATTCTTTCAGCAACAAAGTTATCGTAGTCCGTAAGAGAGAAAAGTGTGCCAAACTCTGGATCCTGCTTATGAGTATATTAAATGGTCAGGTTATATTTGAGAATAATGAGGTAAATTAAGCACAATCTTTGTACTTGACAAAGAATTCCAATACCAAGTAAGGCAAAAACTTGAATAGGAGAGACGCACGCGCAAAGGAAGGAAGTGAGAGAAATACCACACACTTCTTTGGTCGCATGCAGAACTGTGGACCGGTATTCAAAGTACTACAAGAAATTGAACTGAGTAGCTAGAACATAGGTACATTCTTCTTCTATTTTCCTTAGCTATTTTACTAACAAGGCAAGACACGACATGGTGGCAGGTCAAAATGAGAAGTCATCCAGCAATCTAGTCCATTGGTTACATAGATAAGAGCTATTTTACAAATTTGATGGCACCAATACAACAATGTAGCTACGCTATAAACATGTACAGAGCTGTAACTATAATGACAAATGAAGCATTTTTCTGCAGGGACAAGGGAAGCACCCAACTAAGTCCAATACCACAATAACTGTATTATTGTAGGTACCAGGGTCCTGACTGAACAGTAATGCTAGAACACCAGTATGTTTGATAAAATACTAAATGAATTACAACATATGAAACTAAGAAAAACTATTCTCAACAAATATTATATAATCATAAAAACAATTTACCTCCATAACTGGATCAATCTGGATCCCCATTGCAGCGAGTTGTTCATGCATACTCTTCAGTGTAAGGCTCATATCTCTCAAGCTGCAGATATTCTTTCCAAATTCTTCTACCATCAATGGTACAATACTATTATCCATTACAAGTGTGCTAAGTTTTTCAAGGTAACCATATTGTTCAGTTGAACGAGTTTGTAAGCTTCCATGACTTTTATCCAACTCTTCCAAACATTCGGCCAGCTTAGCATTAAGAACGCTGGTTTCCATTTCATGTTTGGCTTCAGCTTCATTCTTCTCAGCACTAAGAATAGTGAGATCTGTTTTAGCTTGTGACAATGCATCTTGCAGTGAGTTAATAGCAGTGTTGGCATCTTCTAGTTTGTTGGCATTATGAGCCAGTTCCTCATTTGTTTTCTCCAACTCCTTCTCTACAGCAGCAGTCTGCAATTGTATTTGGTGTTTCTCTTCAGAAGTAGAAGAAACATAGTCCTTCGCTTTACTTAACTCATCTTCTAACATCTTTATAGTAGAAAGGGAATCAGAAAGCCTGCCAGCTTGCATGGTAACTTGCTCATTTGCTCTGTCTAGCTCAAGTGCCACATGATCCTTAGCAGACTGTGATTCCATGATGTATTGGGCAATCTGGCTTATTTTCTCCACAGGATCCTCAAAGAGGTGATCAACAGGAATAGCAATGTTTGATATTGAATCAACTAGAATGCCCCGGGAAACTTCAGCTTCTTCCAACATTCTTTCTACTTTATCCTTTTCCTCACTAAGAGAAATAATGTCTAACTGCAGCCTTTCAAAATGTGTAACCTGAGAAGATAGATTCTCAATCTGTTCTCTGAGATCCGTATTTGCAGATTCTCTTGACACTATCTCATATTTCAAATTCTCCATTTCTGTGTTCCTTGCTTCCAGATCTCGTTTTAGCTTATCTGATTCAGAGTTCTTTACATCCAAAGCCTGTTTTAGATTCTCTGTTTCAGAGTTATTTTCATCCAGAACTTGTTTTAGCTTCTCTAACTCAAAGTTGTTTTCACCCAGAGCATGTTGCAGCTTCTCTATCTCGTAGTTATTCCTATCCAAAGCACGTTTTACATTCTCCGTTTCAGAGATCTTTTCATCAAGAGCATTTTTTAGCTTCTCTATCTCAGAGTTCTTCGTATCCACAACTTGCTTGAGTCCCTCACGCTCCTGTACCAAACCTTTCCCCTTTTTCACGGCCATTGACAGCTTCTCTCTAAGCAAAGATGATCTTTCCTCCACCCGTTCAAACTCCTTCTGTAACGAGTCCTTTTCATTCTTCAAACCATACATCGCCTCTTTCATTTTTTGTAGTTCACCAGATAGTCTCATCCTCTCAGATCTATCAGTCATGTCTTCTTCAAGAATTATCTTACATAGAGTTAATTCCTGATCTAAGGTATACACTAGTGTTCGCAACTTCTCAAAACTTTCGCAATCAATAGGAGAGGATTTTTCTCTTCGTTGGATGTTGCTTAGGCACTGGTCTACTAATTTGGCACTCTCCAGGGGCTCATTGACCCCCAATTCAACATCAGAAACCACTGCAAATGCCTTTACAAGCTCAGTATTCTGGGATGAGATAACAGATAATTTATCAACAGCTGCATTGTGTAGGGACATTAATTCAGAATGTTCATTTACAAGTATGTCCTTTTCCTGTTTCTCTTCCAGTAGAACTATGGTCAGGCGGTCAATTTCCTCGTGCATTGAGACCAGTTTTGATTCATGTGCGGACAGTCTGTGAAGAATTTCAGAAGATTCGTTCTGTATCCGCACTACATCACCTTTGGCCTGGCTCAACGAGTTGACTAGCCAAGTGATTTGTGAATCAAGTTCACCAGTTAAGACTGAGTGTGGAAAGTCAACCGAGCCGAGGATGTCTTTAACTTTGCGGTGCTCCGAGAAGATCATATCAGCAATTTTCTTTTGTTCAACCAACCATTCCAGTCTATCAGTCACCTCCAAAGAAAGTAAATCCTCTGGAAATGTTGCCTCTGACATTACCTCTTCAATGCGTTGAAGAACCCCATCACTTAGTGAAAGGGAGGCCTGAACAGAAGCAAGTGAAGTGTTTTCTTCATTCAGTTGCTCGATGCTTGCCTTGGCAGCTTCCCACGCACTATATGTTTCTCTAAGCTCATCCAAACATTTCTCCTGTTCGGCCGACTTTTCATCTAGCAACACCTTGAGCTCCTCGATTCTGCCCTCGGCTGCTTGCAAGGCATCAGACCTCTGTTGCAACTCCACTGTGCACCGCTCCAGCTCACCTGTCTTTTCAGCCAGCATCTGCTTCAAGGAATCACGATGCTGCACCAAGGACTTGCCCTTTGTGACAGCCATGCTGAGCTTCTCCTTAGTTGTCGAGAACTTATGCTCCATCTGCTCAAACTCTGCCTTTGCTTTGCCCGCTTGAGCATTTGCTGCATCTCGAGCAGCTTTCACTTTCTCAAGCTCTTCACTAAGAGCCTTGTTTTCTTCTCCGAAAGTGTTGAGCTTATGCATGAAATCTGCCTCATTTCTCTTGCTACTGACCAATTCCTCGGAAACAATACCTAAGATGGTGGCATGGTCACACTGGCCCACGGAAACAAAATCAGGCTTAACCGCTGCTAAAACCTGCTCAAGTTGCTCGATGCCCAGTACGACCTGCCTGTACCGCTCTGTTAGCAGCAAAGTCTTCCGTTCGAAGACAGATATCCCGTCCTGATCAGCGCCCTCGGAACCGATGGCTTCTTTCCCAACCACGGCATCAACCGATGCGACCATTCGGGCAATTGCTAGCTCCGACACCTCCCTCCACGAACCAAGGTACGCGTCCACAACCACCCTGGAGACATCTGCCTCCGCGGCCCTAGAACGTAGGCTGTCGACCTCCTGCTCCCTTGCGCGCGCCACCGAGTTGAGTTCGAGCACGAGCCTCGAGCAATCGTCGAGCATGGAGTGCAGCGGCGTGGGCGACGCCAGCACCCTCTCGTCGGGATCCTCCGCGTGCAAGGAGCTTGACGCATCCTGCCCTACTAGGCCCTGCAGCATTCTCCGGAGCGCCGCTGTGTCCCGCGCGAACACCTCCCTCTCTTCCTGAACGAAGACCCGGTTCACATCACCTTGCGATTCGTACGGAAATAACGTGAAAGTGAACTGGCGTGAGAGGCAAGGGCGGCAGGTACCTTGTACTTGCGGCACTCGGCAGCGGCGCTGGACTCGTCGGGGTAGTCGATGACGGCGATGGATTCGTCGAGCGAGCGGGCGGTGCGGAAGCCGCCGGTGTTGAGGTCGTCGGGCGCGTCCTCGAAGGTCTCGCCGCTGGTGGCGTCGTCGGCGGGCATGCTGACGAAGATGCCGGCGTCTGGGTCCGCGCCGGGGCTCCGCGCTTCCTGCACGGGAGCAGAGGCAGGAGCTTCCGTAAGCCGTTTCGTGCGTGCGGACCCAAGTATCGAAATGGATACGGCGGAGCGGGCGGTGGTGATGATACCTGTGAGGGGAGCTCGACGAGGACGCCGTCGCTGCTGCCACCCTCGTCGGAGTGCGCCCGGACGCGCGGCGGAGAGCGGCGGCGAGCGGAGGAGGAGGAGGAAGAGGACTTGGGGGAGGAGTCGGAGTCGGAGTGGTCGGCCATGGCGGCGCTGGATCTGGGGTGGTGGATCCGATCAAACCATCGCCGATGAAGAGAAGAGAAGGAATTGGGGAAGACGATGCCGCGTGGGCCCGATCGGGGTGCGCGGAGCAGAGCTGCGAAGGTTGGGGGAGAGACCGAGCTGACAGGTGGGGTCTGCGTGGCAGTGGAAGAGGGAGAGAGAGGGTGATTTGTCACATCCGTGGCACTTGGAGTAGGTCGGACCGCGACGGCCCACCTGTCAGTCAATGCTTCCGTGCGACGTTTGCGTGCACTTTGCGTCGAAACCGAGGTTGATTCGTGAGCACCCGTTGACCATTTAATGACGGGCCCACGTTTCAGTGAAACAGGCAGGTCCTGGAGACCACCAGGTGGCCGTCAGCGATCAGCACTCGGCAGAGCCGATGGGTTCATGGGAGGACGCCAAAGGCCCAAAGCACCCCGGGAGTCCCATGCTTTCCAAACAATGTCTGAATTAATATCTTCGCGTGTCCAATGTCGTCGCCAATATGAACTCGTGCAACTTGACTGCAACGATCTCAGTCGTACGCATCACCATGGCCAGAGCTTCAGCTTGAGGATCGTGTTCATGCTAGTGTCGCTGACATGGTCATCAACTTGTGCCGGTGGTTGTGTCGGCAAAGGATGATCGCCTACTCAGCCATCGTGCGATGGCGGCGTGGTCGGTCGTGGATTTTGCTCTGCTGGTACTAGCCCCAACATGTTCTCAACAAGTATCATCAAATCTTTTATACATCTTCGTCCTTAGATTGTTGTGGCACCAAAGGAAAAAAAATAACACGTGAGGTTCAATTCCCTGTGCATGTTCTCAACAAGATCTTCAGCATATACATGTAACGGTTCTTCATTCAGATCAACTGCATCAGCCTCCTCCTTGAGGGTTCCTGACATCTTGATCAAAATAGTAGCGTGATCACCCCGAAAATTTGGTACTACATGATATAAGTTATAACTAGCGAGACACTAAAGTCGTGTGAATAGGCGGCTTGATCTTTCACGATATGATCAACTCCATGCACAACACCAGCAAAATCCCTCTCATATTAACATCGATGTATAAGGTATCAGTGTCCTCCACATGGGACGTTTTTGTAGTTTTATTCGACTCACGATAAAATTTAACCTCGACGTATGGTTGAAGCTTGCATGCTATATAAGTGACACGTGATTTATACCTGTCCATAAGGATGATCAAGGAAAGACAACTTTTACTTGTCCTTTTGGTATGCTCATAGAAGATTGCCTTTTGGTCTATGTAATGCGTCTGCTATATTTCAAAGATGCATGCATGCTATATTTGCTGATTATATTGAAAAGATTATGGAAATATTCATGGATGGTATTTCTGTTTATGATACCTCTTTCGATAATTTCTTGCACAACCTCAACACGGTTCCGCAGAAGTGTGAGGACCAACATTTATTATTGAATTGGGAGAAGTGCCACTTTATGGTTTTAGAAGGTGTTGTTCTTGGACATCGTGTTTCATGTAGAGGCATTGAAGTGGATAGAGCCAAGATTGAAGCAATAGAGAAGCTACCATATCCTAGGGATATAAGAGGTATTAGAAACTTTCTTGGTCATGCTGGTTTCTATAGAAGGTTTATTAAAGATTTCTCTAAAATATGAAAGCCTCTTAATAATATTGTGCAAAAGGATATTCCTTTTTATTTTTATTATGATTGTCTTGAGTCCTTTAATATTTTGAAGAATGCTTTAATATTAGAAATTTGACAAGAATAAAACTTGACAAGATGCTCATATATGTGATACGTCTCCGACGTATCGATAATTTCTTATGTTCCATGCCACATTATTGATGATATCTACATGTTTTATGCACACTTTATGTCATATTCGTGCATTTTCTGGAACTAACCTATTAACAAGATGACGAAGAGCCAGTTGCTGTTTTCTGCTGTTTTTGGTTTCAGAAATCCTAGTAACGAAATATTCTCGGAATTGGACGAAATCAACGCCCAGGGTCCTATTTTGCCACGAAGCTTCCGGAAGACCGAAGAGGAGTCGAAGTGGGGCCACGAGGCGCCGCCACCATAGGGCGGCGCGGCCCGTGCCCTGGCCGCGCCGACCTGTGGTGTGGGGCCCTCGTGTGGCCCCCCGCGTTGCCCTTCCGCCTACTTAAAGCCTCCGTCGCGAAACCCCCAGTACCGAGAGCCACGATACGGAAAACCTTACTGAGACGCCGCCGCCGCCAATCCCATCTCGGGGGATTCTGGAGATCTCCTCCGGCCCCCTGCCGGAGAGGGGATTCATCTCCCGGAGGACTCTTCACCGCCATGGTCGCCTCCGGAGTGATGAGTGAGTAGTTCACCCCTGGACTATGGGTCCATAGCAGTAGCTAGATGGTTGTCTTCTCCTCATTATGCTTCATTGTTGGATCTTGTGAGCTGCCTAACATGATCAAGATCATCTATCTATAATACTATATGTTGTGTTTGTCGGGATCCGATGGATAGAGAATACTATGTCATGTTAATTATCAAGTTATTACCTATGTGTTGTTTATGATCTTGCATGCTCTCCGTTATTAGTAGAGGCTCGGCCAAGTTTTTGCTCTTAACTCCAAGAGGGAGTATTTATGCTCGATAGTGGGTTCATGCCTCCATTGATATCCGGGACGAGTGACGTGAAAGTTCTAAGGTTGTGGATTGCTCGTTGCCACTAGGGATAAAACATTGATGCTATGTCTAAGGATGTAGTTGTTGATTACATTACGCACCATACTTAATGCAATTGTCTCGTTGTTTTACAACTTAATACCGGAAGGGGTTCGGATGATAACCTCGAAGGTGGACTTTTTAGGCATAGATGCAGCTGGATGGCGGTCTATGTACTTTGTCGTAATGCCCAATTAAATCTCACTATATTTATCATGACATGTATGTGCATTGTTATGCCCTCTCTATTTGTCAATTGCCCGACTGTAATTTGTTCACCCAACATGCTTTTATCTTATGGGAGATACACCTCTAGTGAACTGTGGACCCCGGTCCATTCTTTTATACTAAAATACAAATCTGCTGCAATACTTGTTTTACTGTTTTCTTGCAAACAATCATCTTCCACACAATACGGTTAATCCTTTGTTACAGCAAGCCGGTGAGATTGACAACCTCACTGTTTCGTTGGGGCAAAGTACTTTGGTTGTGTTGTGCAGGTTCCACGTTGGCGCCGGAATCTCCGGTGTTGCGCCGCACTACATCCCGCCGCCATCAACCTTCAACGTGCTTCTTGACTCCTACCGGTTCGATTAAACCTTGGTTTCTAACCGAGGGAAACTTGCCGATGTGCGCATCACACCTTCCTCTTGGGGTTCCCAACGGACGTGTCAATTACACGCATCAAGCAAATTTCTGGCGCCGTTGCCGGGGAGATCAAGACACGCTGCAAGGGGAGTCTCCACTTCCCAACCTCTTTACTTTGTTTTTGTCTTGCTTTATTTTATTTACTACTTTGTTTGCTGCATTATATCAAAACACAAAAAAAAAAAATTAGTTGCTAGTTTTATTTTATTTACTATCTTGTTTGCTATATCAAAAACACAAAAAAAAAATAGTTTACTTGCATTTATTTTATCTAGTTTGCTTTATTTACTACTGCTAAAATGGCCACCCCTGAAAATACTAAGTTGTGTGACTTCACAACCACAAATAATAATGATTTCTTATGCTCACCTATTGCTCCACTCGCTACTACAGCAGAATTCTTTGAAATTAAACCCGCTTTACTCGAATCTTGTTATGCGAGAGCAATTTTCCGGTGTTAGTTCCGATGATGCTGCTTGCCCATCTTAATAATTTTGTTGAATTGTGTGAAATGCAAAAGTATAAAGATGTAGATGGTGACATTATTAAATTGAAATTGTTTCCTTTCTCATTAAGAGGAAGAGCTAAAGATTGGTTGCTATCTCTCGCCTAAGAATAGTATTGATTCCTGGACTAAATGCAAGGATGCTTTTATTGGTAGATATTATCCCCCTGCTAAAATTATATCTTTGAGGAGTAGCATAATGAATTTTAAACAATTGGATAATGAACATGTTGCTCAAGCTTGGGAAAGAATGAAATCTTTGGTTAAAAATTGCCCAACCCATGGACTGACTACTTGGATGATCATCCAAACCTTCTATGCAGGACTAAATTTTTTCTTCGCGGAATTTATTGGATTCAGCTGCTGGAGGTACCTTTTGTAGGATAACGTTGCATAGAAAACAAAAAATTTCCTACCGCAAACACGCAATCCAAGCCAAGATGCAATCTAGAAGACGGTAGCAACGAGGGGGTATCGAGTCTCACCCTTGAAGAGATTCCAAAGCCTACAAGATGAGGCTCTTGTTGCTGCGGTAGACGTTCACTTGCCGCTTGCAAAAGCGCGTAGAAGATCTTGATCACGATCGGTTCCGGCGCCACGAACGGGCAGCACCTCCGTACTCGGTCACACATTCGGTTGTTGATGAAGACGACGTCCACCTCCCCGTTCCAGCGGGCAGCGGAAGTAGTAGCTCCTCTTGAATCCGACAGCACGACGGCGTGGTGTCGGTGGTGGTGGAGAAATCCGGCGGAGCTTCGCTTAAGCGTGCGGGATGTGGTTGACGAGGGATCACCTCGGCAATGCCTACGTATTGTAGACTAGGGTTTCGGGAGAGAGCGACGATGGAGATTCCGGGGACGAGATTAGGCACACGACGTACCCAGCTTCGGGTCCCCTCGGTGGAGGATCCCTACGTGCTTGCTAGCAATCCGAGTATATGATCATAGATGTGTTTACGGGGTGCCGCCATAGGCGGAGCTATGTTGTCTATATTATGTCTATCCGTTCTCCTCCTTCTTTCGGGTGCCTCGGCTAGCTTTATATATGCAACCAGCCTAGGGTTTTACAAGAGTCCTAGTCGACTACTTCTTCGGGTTGCCTTGTTGGGCCTTCTCCATATTTGGTCTTCTCCATATTGGGCCGAGCCAGGTATACTAATAATGGATACCCGAAGGGTATGCCCATGTCAGTAGCCCCCGAGTTTATAGGGAAGTCGCAGACTTGCGTAGAAACTCCAAGCATAACAATCTCCGAAGTCGAAGAAAATACAAGGCGAGGTCCATGCCGTAGATCATGTGTAGCGTAGATGATGTCGACGATTCTCGAAGTTAATTTTCTATCGGGTGCGCGGCAGCGCTCCCGATGGGAGTAGCCCCCGAGTCTATGGGCAAGTGCTTGCACTTGGGCATAGACTCAAGTTGTACTACTCGATGAAGAACTTAACTATATTTCTGGAAAACTTGATGAAATCCATGTGCTCCCGATGGGAGTAGGCTCCACTCGAGTTGTAGAATCGAGTTGAGTCTACAAACCTTAATTGTCGTAGATGTCGTCGAAGTTATTTTTCTATTGGGTGCGCGACCAGCGCTCCCGATGGGAGTAGCCCCCGAGGCTACAGCCAAGTGTTTGCACTTGGGTGTAGGCTCAACTTGCTTGTTATTGACTCCACAATTTTTCCTTTTTCTTGTCGGGAGGGTGAACACTACTCTCGATAAGAGTAGCCCCCGAGCCTATGAGCAGGTGCTTGCACCTAGGCATAGGCTCAAGTTGTACTACTCGGCAATGCCTACGTATTGTAGACTAGGGTTTCGGGAGAGAGCGACGATGGAGATTCCGGGGACGAGATTAGGCACACGACGTACCCAGCTTCGGGTCCCCTCGGTGGAGGATCCCTACGTGCTGCTAGCAATCCAGTATATGATCATAGATGTGTTTACAGGGTGCCGCCATAGGCGGAGCTATGTTGTCTATATTATGTCTATCTGTTCTCCTCCTTCTTTCGGGTGCCCTGGCTAGCTTTATATATGCAACCAGCCTAGGGTTTTACAAGAGTCCTAGTCGACTACTTCTTCGGGTTGCCTTGTTGGGCCTTCTCCATATTTGGTCTTCTCCATATTGGGCCGAGCCAGGTATACTAATAATGGATACCCGAAGGGTATGCCCATGTCAGTGGTGGAGGAGAGAGACCGCTAGGGTTTGGGGAGAGAGGGGGGTTGGGCGCCGGCCCTCTAAGGGGTGCGGCCAAGGCTGAGGCTTGAAGTGGTCAGCCCCCTCTCCTATGCCCCTCATTATATAGGTGGAAGCACCAAGAGTTATAGTCCAAGTCTTCGAATAAGACCCCAACACTAAAACCTCCCATATGTGGGAAACCTACTCAAGGAGGGAGTCCTACCCAAGGTGGGACTCCCACCTTTCCTTGAGGTGGGTTGGCCGGCCACCCTAGGGGAGTCCACCTTGGACTCCTCCCCTTTAGGGTTGGCTGGTCATGCAAGGTGGAGTCCCTCCGGGACTCTACTTTCCATGGTGATTTCTTCCGGACTTTTCTAGAACCATCTAGAACCTGCCATATATGAATCTTATTCTCCGGACCATTCCGGAACTCCTCGTGATGTTCGGGATCTCATCCGGGACTACGAACAAATATTCGAACTCCATTCCATATTCAAGTTCTACCATTTCAACATCCAACTTTAAGTGTGTCACCCTACGGTTCGTGAACTATGCGGACATGGTTGAGTACTCACTCCGACCAATAACCAATAGCGGGATCTCGGAGATCCATAATGGCTCCCACATATTCAACGATGACTTTAGTGATCGAATGAACCATTCACATATGATACCAATTCCCTTTGTCACGCGATATTTTACTTGTCCGAGGTTTGATCATCGGTATCACTCTATACCTTGTTCAACCTCGTCTCTTGACAAGTACTCTTTACTCGTACCGTGGTATGTGGTCTCTTATGAACTTATTCATATGCTTGCAAGA
>NC_061509.1:185291536-185349745 GCF_022539505.1 Lolium rigidum
ATTGCCTCTTTTGCTGTGTTGGATGGATTTCTTTGTTCCATTACCTTACAGTAGCTTTGTGCAATGTCCAGAAGTGTTAAGAATGATTGTGTCACCTCTGAACATGTGAATTTTTTGATTATGCTCTAACCCTCTAATGAGTTTGTTTCGAGTTTGGTGTGGAGGAAGTTTTCAAGGGTCAAGAGAGGAGGATGATATACTATGATCAAGAAGAGTGAAGAGTCTAAGCTTGGGGATGCCCCGTGGTTCATCCCTGCATATTTCAAGAAGACTCAAGCATCTAAGCTTGGGGATGCCCAAGGCATCCCCTTCTTCATCGACAACATTATCAGGTTCCTCCCCTGAAACTATATTTTTATTCCATCACATCATATGTACTTTACTTGGAGCGTCGGTTTGTTTTTGTTTTTGTTTTTGTTTTAATAAATGCTTGTGTGGGAGAGAGACACGCTCCGCTGGTTCATATGAACACATGTGTTCTTAGCTTTTATTTTTCATGGCGAAGGTTGAAACTGCTTCGTTAATTGTTATATGGTTGGAAACGGAAAATGCTACATGTAGTAATTGGTAGAATGTCTTGAATAATTTGATACTTGGCAATTGTTGTGCTCATGTTTAAGCTCTTGCATCATATACTTTGCACCTATTAATGAAGAAATACATAGATCTTGCTAAAATTTGGTTTGCATAATTGGTCTCTCTAAGGTCTAGATAATTTCTAGTAAAGAGTTTGAACAACAAGGAAGACGGTGTAGAGTCTTATAATGTTTACAATATGTCTTTTATGTGAGTTTTTCTGCACCGGTTCATCCTTGTGTTTGTTTCAAATAAATCTTGCTAGCCTAAGCCTTGTATCGAGAGGGAATACTTCTCATGCATCCAAAATCCTTGAGCCAACCACTATGCCATTTGTGTCCACCAGACCTACCTACTACATGGTATTTCCCAGCCATTCCAAAGTAAATTACTTGAGTGCTACCTTTAAAATTTCCATTCTTTGCCTTTGCAGTATATAGCTCATGGGACAAAATAGCTTAAAAACTATTGTGGTGAAGAATATGTACTTATGTGTCTTATTTCTTAGTAAGTTGCTTGTTGAGCGGTTACCATGTTTTCTGGGGACGCCATCAACTCTTTTACCTTTGTTGAATATCATGTGAGTTGCTATGCATGTTCGTATTGTCTGAAGTAAGGGAGGTTTTCACAATCAAATGGTTTGAGTATGCATACTGTTAGAGAAGAACATTGGGCCGCTAACTAAAGCCATGATTCATGGTGGAAGTTTCAGTTTGGACAGCTAATCCTCAATCTCTTATGAGAATAATAATTGTTGTTAAATGCTTATGCATTAAAGAGGAGTCCATTATCTCGTTGTCTATGTTGTCCCGGTATGGATGTCTAAGTTGAGAATAATAAAAAGCGAGAAATCCAATGCGAGCTTTCTCCTTAGACCTTTGTACAGGCGGCATAGAGGTACCCCTTTGTGACACTTGGTTGAAACATATGCTATGCAATGATAATCAGTGTTAACCCAAGCTAATTAGGACAAGGTGCGAGCACTATTAGTACACTATGCATGAGGCTTGCAACTTATAAGATGTCTTATACATAACTCATATGCTTTATTATTACCATTGACAAAATTGTTTCATGTTTTCAAAATAAAAGCTCTAGCACAAATATAGCAATCGATGCTTCCCTCTGCGAAGGGCCTTTCTTTTACTTTTATGTTGAGTCAGTTCACCTATCTCTCTCCACCTCAAGAAGCAAACACTTGTGTGAACTGTGCATTGATTCCTACATACTTGCATATTGCATTTGTTATATTACTCGATGTTGACAATTATCCATGAGATATACATGTTACAAGTTGAAAGCAACCGCTGAAACTTAATCTTCCTTTATGTTGCTTCAATACCTTTACTATGAATTTATTGCTTTATGAGTTAACTCTTATGCAAGACTTATTGATGCTTGTCTTGAAAGTACTATTCACGAAAAGTCTTTGCTTTATGATTCGAGTTGTTTACTCATGTCATTACCATTGTTTTGATCGCTGCATTCATTACATATGCTTACAATAGTATGATCAAGGTTATGATGGCATGTCACTCCAGAAATTATCTTTGTTATCGTTTACCTGCTCGGGACGAGCAGGAACTAAGCTTGGGGATGCTGATACGGCTCCGACGTATCGATAATTTCTTATGTTCCATGCCACATTATTGATGATATCTACATGTTTTATGCATACTTTATGTCATTATTATGCGTTTTCCGAAACTAACCTATTGACGAGATGCCGAAGGGCCAGTTGTTGTTTTCTGCTGTTTTTGGTTCCAGAAATCCTAGTAAGGAAATATTCTCGGAATCGGACGAAATCAACGCCCAGCATCCTATTTTTCCACGAAGCTTCCAGAACACCCGAGAGCCGCCAGAGGAGGGCCCTGTGGGCCCTAGACGACAGGGTGGCGCGGCCCAGGCCTTGGCCGCTCCCCCCTAGTGTGTCGTCGCCTCGTCGACCCTCCGACTCCGCCTCTTCGCCTATATAAAGGTCCCTGACCTAAAAACCACGACACGTTCGACGAAACTAGAGAAAACCTTCCAGAGCCGCCGCCATCGTGAAGCCAAGATCTGGGGGACAGGAGTCTCTGTTCCGGCACGCCGCCGGGACGGGGAAGTGCCCCCGGAAGGCTTCTCCGTCGACACCACCGCCATCTTCATCAACGCTGTTGTCTCCCATGAGGAGGGAGTAGTTCTCCATCGAGGCTCGGGGCTGTACCGGTAGCTATGTGGTTAATCTCTCTCCTATGTGCTTCAATACAATAATCTCATGAGCTGCCCTACATGATTGAGATTCATATGATGATGCTTGTAATCTAGATGTCATTGTGCTAGTCAAGTAGATTTTACTTATGTGATCTCCGGAGACTCCTTGTCCCACGTGTGTAAAGGTGACAATGTGTGCACCGTGTGGGTCTCTTAGGCTATATTTCACAGAATACTTATTCACCGTTATGAATGGCATAGTGAAGTGCTTATTTATATCTCTTTATGATTGCAATGTGTTTTGTATCACAATATATCCGTGTGCTACTCTAGTGATGTTATTAAAGTAGTTTATTCCTCCTGCACGGTGTAATGGTGACAGTGTGTGCATCGTGTAGTACTTGGCGTAGGCTATGATTGTGATCTCTTGTAGATTATGAAGTTAACTATTGCTATGATAGTATTGATGTGATCTATTCCTCCTTTCGTAGTGTGAAGGTGAAAGTGTGCATGCTATGTTAGTACTTGGTTTGGTTATGTTGATCTCGTTATGCACTCTAAGGTTATTTAAATATGAACATTGAATATTGTGGAGCTTGTTAACTCCGGCATTGAGGGTTCGTGTAATCCTACACAGTTAGTGGTGTTCATCATCCAACAAGAGGGTGTAGAGTCTAGCATCTATCTATTTATTCCGTTATGTGATCAATGTTGAGAGTGTCCACTAGTGAAAGTATGATCCCTAGGACTTGTTCCTAAATATCGCTATCGCTGTTTGTTTACCGTTTTACTGCATCTATACTTCCTGCAATATTACCACCATCAACCACACACCAGTCCCGTACAGACAAAGCACTTTTCCGGTGCCGTTGCTACTGCTCGCATTTATTCATACCACCTGTATTTCACTATCTCTTCGCCGAACTAGTGCACCTATTAGGTGTGTTGGGGACACAAGAGACTTCTTGCTTTGTGGTTGCAGGGTTGCATGAGAGGGATATCTTTGACCTCTTCCTCCCCGAGTTCGATAAACCTTGGGTGATCCACTTAAGGGAAACTTGCTCGCTGTTCTACAAACCTCTGCTCTTGGAGGCCCAACACTGTCTACAAGAATAGAAGCACCCGTAGACATCAAGCACTTTTCTGGCGCCGTTGCCGGGGAGGAAAGGTAAAAGGCACTCATACTCCGGTCCCAGGTAAAGTACTTTTCTAGCGCCGTTGTGTGTGTGCTCGAAGCTATTTCCTTTAGATCCTGCAATTGCATCTTTTTGTTTCTTGTTTACACTAGTTTGGCATAATGGACAACAATGAGCTTCTTATTCTATTTCCTGATTTAAGACATGGATGGTTTGATGCGAAAATTAAAAAACCCATGGAACATATTAGCATGAATACTTTGAATACCATTGTTGCTAATGATATGGAAAATTCTAAGCTTGGGGAAGCTGGTTTTGATGAGCATGATATTTTTAGTCCCCCAAGCATTGAGGAGAAAATTTACTTTGATGATACTTTGCCTCCTATTTATGATGATTATAATGATAGTAGTCTTTTGGTGCCACCTGTTATGGAGGATAAATTTGATTATGATTACAATATGCCTCCTATATTTGATGATGATAATAATAATGATAGCTACTTTGTTGAATTTGCTCCCACTACAACTAATAAAATTGATTATGCTTATGTGGAGAGTAATAATTTTATGCATGAGACTCATGATAAGAATGTTTCATTTGATAGTTATATTGTTGAGTTTGCTCATGATGCTACTGGATATTATTATGAGAGAGGAAAATATGGTTGTAGAAATTTTAATGTTACTAAAACACCTCTCTATGTGCTGAAATTTTTGAAGCTACACTTGTTTTATCTTCCTATGCTTGTCACTTTGCTCTTCATGAACTTGTTTATTTACAAGATTCCTATGCATAGGAAGCATGTTAGACTTAAATGTGTTTTGAATTTGCCTCTTGATGCTCTCTTTTGCTTCAAATACTATTTCTTGCGAGTGCATCATTAAAACTGCTGAGCCCATCTTAATGGCTATAAAGAAAGAACTTCTTGGGAGATAACCCATGTGTTTATTTTACTACAGTAATTTTGTTTTATATTTGAGTTTTGGAAGTTGTTACTACTGTAGCAACATCTCCTTATCTTAGTTTTGTTGCATTGTTGTGCCAAGTAAAGTCTTTGATAGTAAGGTTCATACTAGATTTGGATTATCGCGCAGAAACAGATTTCTTGCTGTCACGAATCTGGGCCTAATTCTCTGTAGGTAACTCAGAAAATTCTGCCAATTTACGTGAGTGATCCTCAGATATGTACGCAACTTTCATTCAATTTGAGGATTTTCATTTGAGCAAGTCTGGTGCCTCAATAAAATTCGTCTTTACGGACTGTTCTGTTTTGACAGATTCTGCCTTTTATTTCGCATTGCCTCTTTTGCTGTGTCGGATGGATTTCTTTGTTCCATTACCTTCCAGTAGCTTTGTGAAATGTCCAGAAGTGTTAACATAGCATTTCCTCTTTCTCTACACTCTCTTGTTGGATGACAAACACCATTCATTGTGTAGGGCTACAAGAGCACCTCAATGCCGGAGTTAACAAGCTCCACAACATTCGATGTTCATATTTAAATGACCTTAGAGTGCAAGATAGACCAACGCAATTATACCGAGTACTAACATAGCATGCACACTGTCAACATCAACTATGAAAGGGGGAATAGATCACATCAATACTATCATAGTAATAGTTAACTTCATAATCTACAAGAGATCACAATCATAGCTTATACCAAGTACTACATGATGCACATACTGTCAACATTACATCATGGAGGAGGAATAGACTACTTTAATAACATCACCAGAGTAACACATAGATGATATTCAACTAGATCACAAAGAGAGAGATGAACCACATAGCTACGGTAGAGCCCTCAGCCCAGGGGAAGAACTACTCCCTCCTCATCATGGGAGACAGCGATGGCGATGAAGATGGCGGTGGTG
Source organism: Lolium rigidum (assembly GCF_022539505.1). Lineage (NCBI taxonomy): Eukaryota > Viridiplantae > Streptophyta > Magnoliopsida > Poales > Poaceae > Lolium > Lolium rigidum. The sequence continues at coordinate 185,297,320 of NC_061509.1, forward strand.
TCGATGGAGATGACTCCGGGGGCAATTCCCCGTCCTGGCAGGGTGCCGGAATAGAGACTTATGGCCCCCGAATTGGAGTTTCGCGATGGCGGCGGCTCTGGAAGGTTTTCTGGTGTTTCGTCAATCCGTATAGGGTTTTCGCGACGGAGACCTTAAGTAGGCGGAAGGGCAGCCTCGGAGGGGCCCTGGTGGGCCCACACAGTAGGGGGGCGCGCCCCACCCCTTGGCCGCGCCGCCCTGGCGTGTGGGGCCCCCTGGCTCCTCTCTGGTACTTCTTCGATGCTCTGGAACCTTCCGAGAAAAATAAGATCTTGGGCGTTGATTCCGTCCGATTCCGAGAATATTTCCTTTCTAGGATTTCTGAAACCAAAAACAGCAGAAAACAGCAACTGGAACTTCGGCATCTCGTTAATAGGTTAGTTCCGGAAAATGCATCAAAATGATATAAAGTGTGAACAAAACATGTAGGTATTGTCATAAAACTAGCATGGAACATCAGAAATTATAGATACGTTTGAGATGTATCAATATCTTTCTTCCAACTTCCTAAAGGAGTCTTGCAAAGATTGGATTATTTCCGGTCTAGATTTTTTTGGCAAGGAGATAGCGAGAAGAAAAAATACCGGTTGACTAAATGAAGTGTCGTTTATCGTCCAAAAGATCAAGGTGTCCATGATCTTGAGGTTAAGAACAAGGCCCTGTTAGTAAAATGGCTGGCCAGGTTGTTAACCGAGGATGGCGTGTGGCAAAATCTATTGCGGAGAAAGTATGTTGGTTCAAAGGCAGTGTCGCAGGTATATTGGAAACCTGGGGACTCGCATTTTTGGGCTGGAGTCTTGGCGACTAAAAAATATTTCTTTCCACATGGTTCGTTCTCCATTAGTGACAAGGGATTAACTTGTCAATGCCTACGGATTGTAGACTAGGGTTTAGTTGGAAGTACAGGGCAAGTAGATCTCGAGGGTTTCAGCCGGAAAAGTGCTCGACTATTGGAAAACTAGGGTTGTGTTGACAATGAAATCGATCCTCTCTTCATCCCTCGACTCCCCCTTATATTGGAGGCGGAGCCGAGGGTTTCGTGATACACGAGTTACAGAGTTTGGGAGACAATCTAAGTCTGTCCCGCAGTAGTTACAAGTCAATATTCCTAATACAATTCTATCTTTCCAAACTCTCCCCTAACTGGGCTTCTGGGCTTTATAATCTTCGGGTCGTGGGCCTTCAATAAAACCCCGGGTACTATCTTCGGCAGGCCCGTTGGGGATGCCTATGTCAGTAGCCCCCGAGATTTTGCTTGAATCGGAGAATCAAGGAAAATCTCCAACTTTGTAATTACCATACAACTTTTTTGGGTTAACACATATTTTAATAAATCAATCATATATTGCACAGGGATAACGGTAATTGGGGCTAGTTCATCTGACGGATCAGGTACTAGTTAACTGCTCTTGCGGCAATCCTCCAAAACCTACTTCAAGATCACGTCCCTGGACATGATCTTGGGATACTGGTGTAATTCGACATGCGCCGCTTAAGGTCTTACCAAATGTCGAATTCCAGTTATGTTTTATCGGGTACCTAACGCGTCCGTTAGGATTTTTCTTCGCATATGCTGACACGGAAAAATAGTAGCGAAGCGCCGTCAGAGGCGGTGCCACGCCACACAGGACGGATCCCGGGGACTTACCTTCGCAAAGTATTGCGGCATTCGGATATTAATTTGCGACTAAGGCACTCTGAGAATATATTGTCGAGTACTTTTTCGGCTGCTGGAATAGCACATTTATTCGAGTCATCGGATGACTTGTATATTTTTATCTTGTCCTCCCGATGGGAGTACATGAAGAGTTACTTGTATAACTCGAAATATGCTCATCACACTCTTTATAGTTTTATTGGGCATGCGAACAGCGTTCCCGATGGGAGTAGCCCCCGAGGCTACAGCCAAGTGCTTGTACTTGGTTGTAGGCTCACCATTTTAACATCTTTTGTCGCTATATTGTCATCTTTTCGAGTTCTTCTATCTTTTTCGGGTGCGCGACCAGCGCTCCCGATGGGAGTTGCCCCCGAGCATATGGACAAATGCTTGCATTTGATCATAGGCTCTCGCCTTTTCTTTCTTGCCATACTCGAGGTTTCTTTCTTTCTAAAGTAGCCCCCGAGCATTTGATCAAAAACTTGTATTTGATCAAAAGCTCTCGAAATTATCATCACTTCTAGTTTGTCACCAATCTTCATAACACCGCCGTCGAGATTTTCCTTGATAGTGAGAATCTGTATATTGTAAGCACAATGTATATTTTAAAACAGCTTATTCGTTTTTTCTTTTATCAAGCCCCGAGCTTTTTGTTGGCCGGTGTTTATATCTTTATTGGTTTGCGAGCTATTTTGCGCCAGGGCAAATAACTGTATTTTGCGAAAGTTTATATATATATTGTTATTGCGGGTTACGAGCCCCCGAGCCTGTCGATGAAAAAGATGTATGTCACCAGTATCTTTACTATATTGCAGCACCGCGAGTCCGCCTCATTAAAAACCTTTCAGCCCCACTCGGTGCCCTGAAAGGAAAAGAGTGCGTCTGAAAACTCGCGGGCGTTTCAGTACATTATATGTTTACAAAGAGGACTATATTTCGACTTTAAGCGTAAAAACGCCTAAGTTGCGCCACGTTCCAGGGATTTGGCTAGGCGATCCCCGTCTTCTTGTCCTTTATCCTGTATGCTCCTCCTTCAATTAATTCTGTGACGATGTACGGGCCAATCCATGGTGACTCGAGTTTCTCATGACTATTTTGCGTAAGCCGAAGAACTAACTCGCCTACCTGGAAGGATCTTGGTCGGAAACATCGACTGTGGTAGTTTTTCTTATCTTACTGGTACTTGGTGACTCTTGACAATGCCTCATCTCGAGCTTCATCGTGTGCATCGACGTCATCTTCCAGTGTCTTTCTTGAGGTTTCTTCATTGAATTCCGCCACTCTCGGGGAGTTGTGTTCTATCTCTATCGGCAACACTGCCTCAGCTCCATGGACTAGAAAGAACGGGGTTTCTTGTGTCGCTGTATTTGGTGTTGTTCGAATACTCCATAACACGCTAGGCAACTCCTCTGGCCATGTGTGTCGGGCTTTTTCCAATGGTGTTAACAGGCGTTTCTTGATGCCGTTGCAGATGATGCCGTTTGCTTTCTCGACCTGACCATTGGTTTGCGGATGCGCAAATGAGGCAAATTGTAATTTGATGCCTACCTCTGCGCAATATGCCTTGAACTCCTTGGATGTGAAATTGCTGCCGTTGTCTGTGACGATGCTATGAGGGACTCCAAATCGAAAAACGATACTCTTAACAAACTTGATTGCGGATGCTGCATCTGGTGAGTTTATCGGCTTCGCTTCTATCCACTTTGTGAACTTGTCGACAGCTACGAGCATATACTCGTATCCTCCTGGCCAAGCCTTGTGCAATTTTCCCACCATATCAAGACCCCATGGAGCAAAGGGCCATGACAGCGGTATCGGCATCGACTCTGCTGCCGGGGAATGAGGTTTCACGGCAAACCTTTGGCACGCATCGCAAGTACGCACTATGTCCTTTGCATCCTCGATTGTTGTTAGCCAATAAAATCCTGCTCTGAAAACCTTGGCTGCTATAGCTCGACTGCTTGCGTGATGTCCGCACACCCCTTCGTGTACATCCTTCAGAATAAGCCTTCCTTCTTCGGGTGTGACGCATCTCTGTAGTACTCCCAAAATACTTTGTTTGTATAGCTCTCCTTTGACCACAGTAAAGGCTTTAGAACGTCTGATAACTCGCCTTGCTTCAACTGGATCGTCGGGTAGTTCTTTCCTCAGGATGTATGCTATGTAAGCTTGCATGCAAGGAATTTGTACCATCATTATCACGTGTGGTTCCTCCTCACCTTCCAATGATGCTGCTGGAGCTTCCGAGGCTTTCTCATCCTTCTCTTTCTTCTGTTGTTTCTTCGCCTTGGTTGATCTTTCAGATATCTCTTCCCAAAACACACCAGGTGGTATTGCTAGAGACTGTGACCCGATGTTTGCAAGAACATCGGCTTCATTGTTGCTGAGCCTACTGATATGATTTACTTCGAACCCGTCGAAGCCTCTCGAGCTCATTATATACTTCCTTATATGCTAACATACTATCATTGACTGCGTCACATTGATTCATCACCTGTTGAGCCACTAGCTGTGAATCGCCAAAGATTTTTAATCGAGTTGCGCCGCAAGCTTTCGCCATCTTCATCCCGTGTATAAGTGCTTCGTACTCTGCTTCGTTATTAGATGCGTTTGGAAACGTCATCCGTAGCATGTATTTCAACTTGTCGCCTTGAGGCGCCTGCTCCGGCTCCTTCTAATCTCTTGGACCCGTCGAAGTTCATAGTCCAAGTTCTCGACAAATCTGGAGGTCCCGTATTTTGTAGCTCCATCCAATCCGCGATGAAGTCTGGTAAGATCTGTGATTTTATTGCTTTTCTTTTCTCATATGTGATGTCCTGAGGAGAAAGTTCTATTCCCCAAAGGGAGACACGACCCGTAGCTTCTGGATTGTTTAATATATTGGATAAAGGCGCCTCATTGACCACTATTATCGGATGCGCCGAAAAATAGTGTCGCAATTTTCTTGCGGTTGTAAACACTCCATATGCTAACTTCTGGTAGTGCGGGTACCGCTGTTTTGAGGGTGATAAAACTTCGCTGACGAAGTATACCGGCCGCTGCACTCCGTGGAGTTTTCCTTCTTCTCTTTCGACCACAAGGACTGTGCTGACCACCTGAGGCGTGGCTGCGATGTATAACAGGAGAGGCTCCTTCTCCTTAGGAGCCACCAAGATTGGCGGTGTCGAGATTGTGCGCTTAAGGTCCTCGAAAGCTCTGTCTGCTTCTTCGTTCCACTGGAACTTCTCTCCTTGTTTGATGCGTAAAACGGCAACGCATTTTCTTCTAGCATGGCGACGAATCTGCTTAAAGTTGCGACTCGTCCAGTCAGCTGTTGTATTTCCTTCAACTTTGTTGGCTTCCGCATCGTCACGATGGCTTGGATTTTCTCTGGATTGGCCTCGATTCCTCTTGCTGAAACCAGGAACCCGAGAAGTTCACCTGCAGGAACGCCAAAAGAGCACTTTGTCGGGTTCAGCTTGAGACAGAACTTGTCAAGGTTGTCGAAAGTTTCCTTCAGATCCTCGATCAAAGTTGACCCCTTCTTTGTTGTTATGACGACATGGTCGATATACACTTGTACGTTCTTGCCAATCTGTGTGGCGAGACACTTCTGCATCATCCGCTGGTATGTTGCTCCCGCATTTTCAACCCAAAGGGCATTGTTCTATAGCAGAACATGCCATAAGGTGTTATAAAAGCTGTTTTGACCTCGTCGTCTTCTTTTAATCTGATCTGGTTATAACCAGAATATGCGTCCGGGGAAGGAAAGACGTTCACGACTGCCGTGGAGTCGATAATTTGATCGATCCTTGGGAGGGGAAAGTGATCCTTTGGACAATGTTTATTGAGACACGTGAAGTCGACGCACATGTGAAGGACCTTCGTGTTTTTCTTCGGGACCAATACTGGGTTAGCTACCCACGTGGCCTCTGTATGTAACTCTTTGATAAAGCCAGCCTCTCTGAGTCGATTGATTTCTGATAGCATAGCTTTGCGGTTTGGTTCCGAAAAACGCCGCAAAAGTTCTTTAATTGGCCTCGCCATTGGATCCAAGTTGAGGTGGTGCTCGGCAAGTTCCCTGGGTACTCCTGGCATGTCAGCTGGACACCATGCGAAGATTTCCTAGTGCTCACGGAGGAACTCGACGAGCGCGCTTTCCTATGCGAGGTCCATGTTTGCTGCAATGGATGTCGTTTTCTTGGGATCTGTCGGGTGAATCTGTACCTCCTTGGAATCTTTGGTAGTTTCAAAGGTTGGCTCCTTGAGAGGCCTCCCTACGTCTGGCAACACATCATAGTCAGTTGTTTGCCTTGACGCCATATATTCTGCTTGCATCCCGAAAGTCTCTGACAGTCGATGAAAATCTTTGTCGCACTTATCAGCTAACATGAAACTGCCTTTTACTGTAATCGGTCCCTTGGGTCCAGGGAGTCTCCATAACAGGTATGTGTAGTGTGGTACCGCCATAAAACTAGCATAGGCTGGTCGCCCCAACGAAGCGTGATACTGCGACGGGAAATCCACAACTTCGAACTCCAGCCTTTCTATCATGTAATTCTCTCGGGTTCCAAACTGAACATCGAGATTGATCTTCCCCAGCGGATAACTCGGCTTGTATGGTGTGATACCATAGAAACGTGTGTCAGTTGGTTTTAGGTTCGCTAGGGATATGTTCATTTTCCTCAATGTATCCGCGTACATAAGGTTTAAACTGCTGCCTCCATCTATGAATACTCGTGAAACGTCGAATCCTGCGATCACCGCTGGTAAAATCAGTGCTGATTGTCCTGGTCGAGGAACTTGCTGCGGGTGGTCCGCTATGGTGAAGCCAATGTCTTGTCCCGAGCAATTCAGGTACTCAATTGTTGGTGGAGGCATCTTTTCTACCATGAACACTTGTCGCGAAATTACTTTCTGAGCTTGGTTGGATGGCCTGGCTTTCCGAATCATCAAGTCCGCGCCATTGGTGTCGATATAAGGAGGTGGGTTTGGAGCCGCCGCTATTTGTAAATGATGTCGATTTGCATCCGTAATTGCGGGTGGAGGTGGAAGGTGGATCTCACTCCTTGGCCCCTGGGGGTTTCTATTCATTGCCTGCGTGTTGGTATGCCCTGCATATCTATGCAATGCTAGAAAACTTCGACAGTCCTTCTGCAGATGCCCTGACTGCCTCTTTCCATTGTTGTCGAGGTAGAAGTGCATTTGGCATGGTCCGTTTAAGAGGTCCTCGGGTGATACATACGGCCTCTGAAACCTTGGTCCATTATTCTGTCTATTGGGACGGGAGCCATCCATGTAATCGCTGCGCTGCTCGCCACTTTTTTGATAATCATCTCGATTATTTCCTCCGCTGTTTCCTCGAAATCCAGCTGATATTTGGCTGGGCGCATCATAATCTGAAAACTGTCGAGGGAATCGTCGCCTATTTTGAAAGTTTCGGTTGCGGTCCTTCTCAGGCGACATGTGCCGCTTGTTGTGAACAGCATCTTCTCCATCCGCCCACCGATTCGCTATTTCCATGAGTGCTGCTATTGTCTTTGGGTTAGTTCTTCCCAAATCCTCGACAAAGTCTCTCCTTCGAATACCAACAACAAATGCATCAATTGCTCTCTCGTCAGATATATTCTCCACCGAGTTTTTCATGATGTTCCACCTCTGGATATACGTCCTCATTGATTCGTCGTATTTCTGTCTGCAAGCCCTCAACTGCTCCAATGATGCAGGTTTCTTGCACGTGGATCGGAAATTCTTCACGAATATGTTCTCAAAACTTTCCCAACTATCGATGGACCCAGGAGACAACTTTTTTATCTACAATCGTGCTGCTCCACTCAAGTGTACATGAATGCTCTGCATGGCTGTTGCTCTAGTTCCACCCATCAACTTTACCGTCTAGAGATAATCGACTAGCAAATCCTCTGGATCTTGTAAGCCATCGAATTTTTTGTAATTATCGGGTAGCTTAAACCCTGATGGAACTCGAGTTTTGCGGACTCGTCACGTAAAGCACGGGAGCCCACACATATCCTCTTCATCAATGTCTGGTGAATGTCGACGTTCCCTTCTTTCCTGTCGCGCTCTATCCACCCTTGCTTGAGTCGCTGCGTCTCTTGCCCCACTCGTTCTCGCGGGATCTTGCACCGCTGCAGTAGGTCGTGGACTATTTTACCTTGCAGATCCTTCGGGAGGCGTACTTGCGAACGCTGTTCCCATGGCTCCAACTCCTGCCATGACCATGTTATACAACGCTTCTCTTGGATCTCCGGGAGGTGGCCTGGATGCCAGGATGAAAGCCTGTGTCGCCATGTATCCGGCTTCTGGTGTTTTGGGAATAATATTCCCTCTCGTGTCAATCGACATAAAGGACATGTCGAGGTTTTGAACTAGGTTCTCCTTTTCAGCCTCAGGTATATTTTGCAACCGAGATCTTGCCCTATTTCGAGCTGCTCTATGACTATCTCCCGAAGTACCTGATTGTCGGCTCAACTCCGCTCTTCGCCTGATTGACGCGGAAGCCGCGGCTTGCCTCCTATCCAGCTCAACTTTCTGTTTTTAGAGCTCCCGCCTGGCACCGGCGAGTCTATATTGATATGCTTGTAACTCTTCAGCTGTCGCAGTTACAGTCATTGGCTCTATGCCATCAATACTCTTGCAACTCTATCCCACACTGCCTGCGGAAATTGCACCATCTCTCGTGTTCCAGGTCCGACATATTTAGTTCCCAAACCTCACGTCAGATCAGCGGGATCGACGTACGGATTTCCCGCGTTATCAAAGTTCTCTGATGTTTCCTCTTGTGGTCGGCTTGTATCTCCGATTGCATATATTTGATGGTATTTTGAATTTTGATCTTTGTCAGGATTGGTGACACCGTCATATAGATCGGCGAAGACCTCTCCAACAATAATGGATCTGTCGATGAAGCTGAAGCTGTCGATGCTGTCTGAGTCGCTGCTTATATTGGAGTCCGCAGACGACTCGAAGGACATGTCGCCGAAGATTTTGGCGAGCTTTTCGCTCGCCGTAGATGAAGCGTGGCGGCGAAATCTCCTCATCGCCTGTCTCGAACGATGACAACGAGTCCGAAAAATCGGAATCGACCGCCGACAATCCCGACGAAGTTAGAACCTCGAGACGATACGATCCTTCTTTCTCGACGCGGAAGTGGAACCTTCCGAACGTCATCTCTATAGGCTCCTCCAGATACGCATATGCATCCAAACGGGAGGGCGGGGGAGGAACAAAATCGACTAGATCAGTTTCGATCCGTTTACCTCTATTCATCGCGTTGCTTGCTACCGAAGAAGTCGACGATTTTGAACGTGCCATCGAGATCAGCTCCTTGTCGCCTCTAATTCCCACAGACGGCGCCAATTGACAAGGGATTAACTTGTCAATGCCTACGGATTGTAGACTAGGGTTTAGTTGGAAGTAGAGGGCAAGTAGATCTCGAGGGTTTCAGCCGGAAAAGTGCTCGACTATTAGAAAACTGGGGTTGTGTTGACAATGAAATCGATCCTCTCTTCGTCCCTCGAGTCCCCCTTATATAGGAGGCGGAGCCGAGGGTTTCGTGATACACAAGTTACAGAGTTCGGGAGACAATCTGAGTCCGTCCCGCAGTAGTTACAAGTCAATATTCCTAATACAATTCTATCTTTCCAAACTCTCCCCTAACTGGGCTTCCGGGCTTTATAATCTTCGGGTCGTGGGCCTTCAAAAAACCCGGTTACTATTTTCGGCAGGCCCATTGGGGATGCCTATGTCAATTACGGATGGATCAGAAATAAGGTTCTGGGAGGATAAGTGGTTGGGTAATACCACTCTTCGAGAACAATATCCAGCTTTATACAAGGAGACACCTTGCTTTAGGTGATGGAGACATCCTCTCCTTCTATAATGTTTAGGCGATATCTTGTTGGACCAAGATTGGCCTCCTGGAATGAATTGCTATAGAGATTAGCTTCAGTCCATTTGGTGCAAGGGTCTGATATTTTTCGCTGGTGACTTACTGATGACCCACAAGTATAGGGGATCGCAACAGTCTTCGAGGGAAGTAAAACCCAATTTATTGATTCGACACAAGGGGAGCCAAAGAATATTTGTAAGCCTTAACAATGGAGTTGTCAATTCAGTCTGCACTGGAAACAGACTTGCTCGCAAGAGTTTATCGATAGTAACAGCTTTTATAGCAGTAGCAGTAGTGAAATAGAGCAGCAGCAGTGTCACAAACACAGCAATAGTGATTATAGTAAACAACAGGATTAAAATACTGTAGGCACAGGGATGGATGAACGGGCGTTGCATGGATGAGAGAAACTCATGTAACAATCAAGGTAGGGCATTTGCAGATAGTAATAAAACGGTATCCAAGTACTAAACAATCCATAGGCATGTGTTCCATATATAGTCGTGCGTGCTCGCAATGAGAAACTTGCAGAACATCTTTTGTCCTACCAGCACGGTGGCAGTAGGGCCTCTAGGGAATCTATCGGAAATTAAGGTACTCCTTTTAATAGAGCACCGGAGCAAAGCATTAACACTCCGTGAACACATGTGATCCTCATATCACCGCCTTCCCTTCGGTTGTCCCAATTTCTGTCACTTTGGGCCTCGGGTTCCGGACAGCAACATGTGTATACAACTTGCAGGTAAGATCATAAATCAATGAATATTATCATGAATTGATAACATGTTCAGATCTGAGATCATGGCACTCGGGCCCTAGTGACAAGCATTAAGCATAACTAGTTGCAACAATATCATAAAAGTACCAATTACAGACACTAGGCACTATGCCCTAACAATCTTATGCTATTACATGACCAATCTCATCCAATCCCTACCATCCCCTTCATCCTACATCGGGGGAATTACTCACGCATGGATGGGGGAAACATGGCTGGTCGATGGAGAAGCGTCGGTGGTGATGATGGCGATGATCTCCTCCAATTCCCCATCCCGGCGGAGTGCCAGAACGGAGTTTCTGGTCCCGAGACGGAGTTTCGCGATGGCGGCGGTGTTCTGGATGTCTTCTGGTGATTTCGTCTAACCCCCGTGCGTTTTAGGTCGAAACCTTTAAGTAGTCGGAAGGGAGGCACCTGGGGCTGCCCGTGGTGCCGCCACCATAGGCTGGCGCGGCCCAGGGGCCTACCGCGCCGCCTGGTGGGGTGGCTGCCTCGTGGCCCTCCTCCTTCTGGTCTTCTGGCTCCGTTATTCTTCTGTGAAAATAGGCCCATTGGAATAAACTCCGGGATTTTCCCGAAAGTTGAGTTTACGCACAAAAATGAGACACCAGGGCAATTCTGCTGAAAACAGCGTTAGTCCGTGTTAGTTGTATCCAAAATACACAAATTAGAGGCAAAACAATAGCAAAAGTGTTCGGGAAAGTAGATACGTTTTGGACGTATCACTTACCAAGAATTGAGTATTCTCGGTAGCATCCATGTATAATGCGTTGATACAACCTATTCAACCTGTTTTAAATAATAAATCTATTTGGAGAATGAAGATACCTCTTAAAACCAAGGTGTTTGCTTCGTATCTTCGTCAGGGTGTTATTCTTACTAAAGACAACCTTGTTAAGAGCAACTGGCATGGTTGTACAAAATGTGTTTTCTGTCACAAAGAGGAGACAATAAAACACCTTTTCTTTAACTATCGGTTTGCGAGATCTATATGGTCAATCATTCAGATGGGTTCTACCTTATATCCACCTCGTAGCATTGCAAATATTTTTGGCTATTGGCTAAATTGGGTGGATTCTCGGTATAAGATTCTTATCAGAGTGGAAGAGATAGCCGTAATATGGTCGCTCTGGCTATGTAGAAATGAGAAGTTTTTTAATGATAAAAATTCTTCTCTTATGCAGGTTATCTACCGATGTACGGCTTTGCTCCGTTTATGGTCGTCGCTGCAGCGCTTGGAGGATCGCGACCTCTTTACGGAGGTGTCTACACGGTTAGAGAATATGACCAATGAGTTTATTACCCAACATAGTTGGCTGCATAATCGTAGGATTGCGGCACGTTGGTGTAATTAGCTTTGCTTTCGTTGAATTTCAGAACTATTTTATTTACTTTTTTGAGAACTTGTACTATGTTGGGACGGCTGTGTGCATCTTCCTTATGCAGAGGCCAGATGTTTTGTAATAAAGCATCCTTTATCGGAAAAAAACAACCAATTGTTGTACTGTAACAGAACATTCTAACACCGTCACGTCATGCTTCCTTAGAGCATCTCCACTCGTTGGCGCTCTCCACGCCCAAATCCGGTGAAATTTTCCTCCGGATTGGAGGAAAATTTGGCCTGGGGAGCGCCGAAGTTCCAGCCGTCCCCCCGACAGGACACCCCCAACCTCGGCCATTTGACATATTTCAAACAAATTCGACATAAAATTTAATAAGTTCGGCGAACAAGATTCAGAAAATTGCTAAAACAAATTCGGCGAAAATCAGTACAATGTTTAACAAGTGCTGAAACAAATGAAGCACACAATTTCACAAGTTTTGAAACAAATTAATAAAGACAGACTAGTTGGTGTCGGCGGTGGCGTTGCCTCGGAGCGTCCATATGTGCTCCACCGAGATCATCTTGCAGTCGTTGATGCATTGTAGAGTCTCGAATCTCCCGGCGCATAGCAATGAAGGCGGCCCATGATGTCGGCACTCGGTGATTAGGTTGTGCAAGAGGACCCTCTCTCTCATATGGTGCTTCTTGCTCAGCCAGAGGAACCGGATGTTTTCGCTCATTTTCAATAATCATATTGTGTAAGCACACACAACAGTTCATCTCCTCCCACATCTGATCTTTGGACCAAGTCATAGCGGGGGAACCGGACGACAGCAAATCTCTGCTGGAGGACACCAAATGCACGCTCAACGTCTTTTCGGCAAGCTTCTTGTTTCTTGACAAACTCGGAATGTTTGGGGGTGCCGGGTCTCGAGATAGTCTTCACAAATGTTGCCCACTTTGGGTAGATACCGTCTTCAAGGTAGTATCATTTGTTGTAGTGCTGACCATTGATCAGATAGTTCACCAGGGGATCATGACCCTCAACAAGCTTGGAAAAGATCGGGGAGCTGTTTAGGACATTGATGTCATTGTTGGATCCAGGCATACCAAAGAAAGAGTGCCAAATCCAGAGATCATGGGTAGCCACTGCTTCAAGTATCACAATGCAGCCTTTTTTGTGACCCTTGTACATTCTCTGCCACGCAAACGGACATTTCTTCCATTTCCAATGCATGCAGTCAATGCTTCCAAGCATCCCTGCAAAACCCCTAGCTTCATTTGTTGCAAGGATCCTCTGAGTGTCTTCGACAGTGGGTGATCTCAAGTAAAAGTCCCCGAACACTGCTATGACAGCCCTGCAGAACCGGTAGAAACAATCAAGGGCGATGGACTCCGCCATCCGAAGATAGTCATCCGCACCATCACCGGGAGGTCCATACGCCGACATCCTCATAGCCACTGTGCACTTCACGGTGACGAAAATCCAACCAAGCCGGTGCAATCCGCCTTGCATCCGAAGTAGGGGTCAAAGTCTCGGATGGCATACACAATTTGCGAAATAGCTTTCTGCTCATCCTGAAACGACGCCTCGAAAACAGGTCTCACCGTGCAATGGATTGTCGGCGAAGTAGTCGGCGTACAACATGCGGTAGCCCTCCATTCGATGTCTCGGCTTGCACTTCGGCAACCCGGTGCCGACCCACCACGTCGACCAGTTGCCACCCTGGCGTACATGCTTGATAAGCAACTGAGGATCATCATGTGCTCCTCGTCTTGGGCGGTGGCTGCCATCTCTTCTCGCATAAGGTCGACGAACATTTGCTCCTCCTCTTCGTCCGAGTCCATGGCCGGCGAGGCAAATGGACGAACACCTGATGGGCGTGGTCGAGGATAGCCGAGACGCGAACGACGAGGAGTAGGCCATCGTCGAAAAACAGGCTGGCAGATATGGCGTCGTCGAAAGACGGCGGAATATAGGCAGGTGGGAAGGAGGGACGGCGGAATCTGGGCAACAAGCCGGCGGGGTGGTGCCGGCGGCGAGAGAGATACGAGGGGTGGGGGGATTTTGAGCGAGGTGGTGGTGGGGTTCGTGTGTCCAGTCGCCGACAGATCGGGCCCTTCCCCGCTTTTCACTCGTCCGGACTCCCCGATAGCTCCCCGGGGGATCGGGGATGACGTGGGCTCGCCGGATGGATGAAGGACCAAATCCGGACGAAAACGAGAAACCGGGAGCGCGACTGGGTCGAATTTCGCTGTCCGGATGGGAAAAACGTCGCTCGGGGGCCTCCTCAGGAAGACGAGTGGAGATGCTCTTAGACACATCATTCTCAGCTTTTTTTCCCGATCGGGCAACTAATAATTGCAGGCCTTCCCCTGCAAAGCCCACCAGCTTGATAGTTGGACTATCGCTATTAAAAAAATTAAATTTAGCCAATTTTTTTTTACCAGTAACATATTTCTCGGAGAGGAATATCGTCCAAGAAAAACAAATAGCCCTAATTTTGAATGTTAAGAGCACATCAGGTGTGGGGCGACTTGGGCCTGTACTCCTATTGGGCCTTGCTTCTCAACAATAACCTTGCATCCAATGTCGTATTGGAAAAAACCACTATTTATCGCCGCGTTTGTGCGGGAATATGTCTCGCACGCACAGAGTGACCACTAGGCCACGACCCATTAACGGCGTTGCATGGGTTAAGGTTCTAGCTTTAGTTATGTTGTTCTTTTGGTTCTTGCGGTTTTTGCGGGTTTTTGTTTTCTATCTTTTTTCATTTTTTGTGTTTTATTTTTTGATTGAAAATTCTGAACCTTTGGAAAATATGAGTAATTTTTCAAATTTGAAGATTTTTTATTTGAATTTTTTTCTCATTCGAACAATTTTGTAAACAATTATTCAATTTGAATATTTTTGAACTTTGAATAATTTTCATGTTTGAACAACTTTCAAATCTGAATAATTTTCATGTTTGTATAATTTTTAAGTTCAAACATTTTGTAACTTTGAATAATAAATTTGAATAATTTTTAGTTTTAATCATTTTAACAAATGTAAGTTTTTTTTTCATAAAGTTCGAGCTGTTTTCAAATATAATTTGAATAATAAATTGGAACCTTTTTTTAAGTCCGAGCTGTTTTCAAATATAAGTTTTTTTTTCAAAATCTAAAATTTTCAAATCTTTAGTTTTGTCAATGAAAATAAAAATAATAGGAAAAAGAGAAAACCTGCCCAAGGACCTGTTCCTGGGCCGGCCCAACAGGGTGAGCGCTGCGTGCCATACTCCTACACGCACGCGAGCGATGTATAGGGGCACCCCTATTGGGCCCGTTTCCTTTCAAATTTCTGTTATAAGAAACCTGACCGACAAAAAGAACAGCAATCCCACTCGAGTTGCAGGTAGCCCACCGGTGCTTCGTCCTCTCCGGCCACCACCGCATACAGTCGCGGCCACGCATGCGCGCACGCGAACTCCACCACGGCACGCCTGCAGAGCCGTCGACGGGACTAGACAAGGATCTCGCGCATGCGTCGGAGATCTTCTCCGGACCCAGGGAGACCCGAGACCGGGAAGCATGCAGTAGCTTGTTGACTCCATGGAACCCGAGAAAAGACATGCAAAGACGCCCAGCTGCCTCAAAAAGATCATAAAGGCCGGCACGATTCAGTCCAATCCACCATGACCACCGAGCAGCTCGTTGCTTTCCAGTCAGTTCTCATGCCGATGGAGAAAGACGGGAGGGTGAGCTGATAACCTCGAACTTTTCTTTTCCCCTAGATAGAGAGAACAATACTAGGTCAACTCCTGCAGAAATGTACACATGGTGAAGAGTTCGAGGCCAGGGCTAGGCTGGGAGTGGCTATGGTCACAAGATTCGCGAGGTAGGACAACTTTTGGTGGCCAATATTTGGAGCCTAATCTGGCGGCAGTATGCACCAGAATGTCGTCAGAGCTTCTTTTGCGTGCTTTACTTAACTGAAAACCACAAGGTACAACTTTGACCTTTGAATGTGGTACCAGGACTGCTTTGTGGATCAACTCAAAACGTTAGTAAATGCAAATTACGCATGTAATTAGCTTTGAAGCCAAAGGAAAAGTTGAATTTTAAATAATTTAAAATTTAAATTTGCACAAAAAAATTCCTTCCTGAACCTGAACAACGACCATGCATGGTGTTCTACTGCAAGCAGACATGACAGACAAATATTTCTCCAGGGAAAGAGACAAACATTTAGATAGAGAGAACAATATGAGAGGTCAACTCCTGAAGAAATGTACATTATGAAGAGTCCGAGACCGAGGCTAGGGTGGGCATAGCTATTGTCGTTAGATCATAAGAAGATTCTGGAGCTAGGACGTCTTTTGGAGGCAAAAACATGGAGCCTAATTTGTCGGCATAAGCACTTCAATTCCTGAATGTCAGAGCTTCTTGGTTGTTTGATCGAATGTTATACTTAACTCATAAGGTACAGCTTTAAGTGTGGTAACAAGGCTGGTAGTTTCATGCCTTTAATTTAAGGGCATAGAGATTTTTTTCGATAAAGGGAATATATTAATATCAAAAGATATCAATTACACCCAGCCTCTGCAACAACGCCTCACCTTAATGGCAGTACGGATGCACACAGCTAAAAAAGAGTAAAGAAAACTAAGAAATAAAAGTCCTGCTACAGCCTTCTAGACCTAGCAACAGCAATACAACCACCACCGTGACAACATCTGAAGTACAGATTCTCCAAAAGTGACGCCTCCAAGAAGGAAATAGTGCACCAGCGCCGTCGTCGCCCGACCATAGGTCTTAGGATTTCCCCCCGAAGATAGTCCCCACTCTCAAAACAATGCCTCCAACAAGAACATTGCCAGGCACAACCAGTTAAGGCCAGACCTTGGGTTTTCACCCGAGAGGTAAGACTACGAACTTCCCTGTCTTGCCGCCCCCACATGCATACCAGCTGCTGCAAGCCCGGAACGCCAAGCGGATCCTCGACGCATCACGCTAACTCGAACCTCCTTTAGCCAGTCCACCAATCTGGCCTTCATGATATTCCTTCTTCTGACTTCACCATGGATCAAAAAGTCACCTGATGTCAACACAGAATATAGCTTCGCGGCGCTCCCTTCGGAACCAAACGGTCAGAATAAAAACATGGGTGCGCGCGACCGAATACCACCCGATCCAGCAAACTGCAGGCAAAATATGCACCGTTCCATTCGCCAACGGAGCTTTCCGGAACTCATCTCTCCAGCCAGATCAAAGCAAACTGACCTCCGGTAGACCTTCATCTTCGCTTGCGAGAAACCCGAGGACCGTCACCAAAAACAAAGCAAGACCAGCAGCCCCCACGCTGCCAGTCCCTCCTGCCGGATCACCAGGGAAGAAGACGGCGACGCGGATCATGCGTACCACCGTTGAACCGTCACCGGGGGCGGAGGCCTCCACCGCTCCACCAAATCCTTCATGGCTACCGACAAAGAGCATCAGGCCCCGGCCAAGTAGCCGTGCTGCCCGGCTTCCTCCACCGGCGCCTCATCGCCTCCCATGGGACGCCACCGTGAAAACCCTCTCCTCCCCCTCGTCGTTTGACGGAAGGGGCGCCGCCACCGCCGCCGTGGCCAAGGCCGGGGCTGTGGCCGGTCCGGGGCCGGAGCTGGGGCCATGGCCAGGGACGGGGCCGGGGCCGAGGCCGGCAGCAGCGGCGGCTGAGGTGCGGCGGTCCGGGGGACGCTGCTCGGAGCGGGCGGGTAGATCCTCCGCCGCCGCCCGGGAGGGGGGCAGGAGAGGAGGAGGCGGCGGCTAGGTTAGGAGGAGCGTATCCCCAAATGAGAGTTAGTAAGGGCATAGAGATGAATTAGTGACTGCTCTGGATCAACTCAAAGAGTTAGTTCATGTAATTACGCATGTAACAAGAGTTAATTTAAGTCAAGTAACCCTCCGTGTCTATGTA
Organism: Lolium rigidum; assembly: GCF_022539505.1. Taxonomy (NCBI): domain Eukaryota; kingdom Viridiplantae; phylum Streptophyta; class Magnoliopsida; order Poales; family Poaceae; genus Lolium; species Lolium rigidum. Next base: position 185,314,950 of record NC_061509.1, read on the forward strand.
TTGCTCTCCAAGTTTAAAATAGCGTGCTAAAAAATAGCGGCGGCATCCTCCAAATGATATGCACGCTATCATGCTAATAGCGTGCTATATTCCAAATAGCATTTTGAAACAAAACGTCAATTAAAGTCTAAAAATTAAAGGATTTTGGTCCAAAACTGAGAGATTCATACATACAAACATAATCACATACAAAATTAGTTCCTCCGATTTCTTAGAAGCCTAATATCAATATTTCACGAGGTAACGATATTATATAAATTATTTATTAAGAATTACGATATTATCTTCATATTCAGAAGAGTAATCAACAGATTGACGTTCATCACCACAACAAACAAAAGGAAATTTCTACTTTTCTTAACAAAGAAAACTCAAACCCTTGTATCAATAGGGTAAAAAATAGCGACTTAACACTATGATGTTTTAGCGCGATATAACATGCTATTTCGAATAGCGTCATAGCAAGCAAAACTAATAGAATTTAGCGTGAACTGTTAAAATATGATATAGCATGCTAATAGCGAAGAATCAGTGTGCTATTTCAAACATTGATTGGTCTTGACAATTCAAGCATGCCTAGAGAGGCTATTACTGCCGTTGTGTCTGAAGAAGAGAATCATTATTCATATCAATGTCCAATGCGTAGTGCCGGCTGCATTTCACTGCAGCGGTACAAACTCCAAAATAGCGGATTACTGTACATTTGTTCCACATATATTAGCTACTCCCTGCATACGTTTCTTCAACCCGAAGAATGACCATGATTTTCCTAATCAGACATCACAAAGAGGACACTGATATTTTTTCATGGAAATTAGAGACCCACATTTAGGTTTAGTTCCTTTCATTCATGAGAACACAAGTCACATACATATTATGACTTTGTCCCATCCATAATCCATGGACGGAAATCAGAAAGGACCATATCACTAGGGAGTAGGGATAACATGAGCAGGCCCAGCATCAGACTAAACATCACATCACAACCACCATGGTTGCTTGACACTTCCAACGAACTAACTAACATGATTAGGAAAGCTCTCACTCTCATCACAAGGGACCCTTAATTTACCCTACAATGGAGCGGCACTAACATTAACCAAAGCGAGGAGCCAAAAACACGCTCCCACTCGGACCATCCCAGACATAAAACATTCCGGAAATTGGTGATGAAAACAAATAGCAACACCGTTCGTGAGCTACTAGTTAGGGCGTCGATCCATGTGGCGGACCTTGCCTACACCTGAATAAAAGACCGGCGCGGGCTTTGCACGGGCCGGGGCGCGACACCTCTCGCGGCCCGGAGCTTCATTTCCTTGAGGGCCGGGTCCTCAAGCAAGAGGACCTTGTCCTTGTCCCCCACCCCAACCATGTGGAGGTGGTCACTGTCCTCCCTCTCCTTGCCCCTGAACAGCAGCCTCTGCTCCCTGGGCTGCAGCCCCGTCGCCATGGCCAGAATCACCTTCAGTTCCCCTGTAATTTGAAAAACAAGTTCGGTAAATTGTTACTACACGTACACGGCACTGTTTGCTTGCTTGCTAGTAGAAAACAAAACGTTGTTGGAAGTTTCCAATATGTGTACGCGTTGTCAGCTAGATGCATTACCTATGCGAGCATGTGATGGCATGCATTGAATTTAAGAGCATACTAGTACATGTCAAGTGTATGGCCTTTTTTAGTATTTTCTGAATCACCATTGCGTAGTTCCGGAGTAGTGTACTGTATCAGTAGTTCTGACTTCTGAAGAAGACGGACGGGCAGGGCGGTGGTACTTGTATCATGTCCTTTTATTATCGAGAGCAGTCATATGCATCATTCCGGGTTGTCAACTTGAATATTGGTTTTTTTAGAATAGGATTCAGAAACAGGGAAAGGTCACATGAGGGTCGACTTTGGCTTTAAGTAATGCAAGACTTTGCATTAGCGCATGAGGAGCGACAGATCTGGGACTAGAACAGCTAATCCTTTAGTTTTCAGAGTTATATACTACTCAATCTAAGGCTAGCCATAGTGCTAGTATCATAGCTAGTATCATACACATTGGTCCCACAAAAATGCTGATGTGGCAGCTAATTAAGGAGGAGAGAGGAGATTAGAGTAACATAGGTGGATACTATAGGTGGATACTGTATCATAGCGCATGTCACGAGAAAAGTTAATGCCAAACAAATCTTGTGCGCACATTTGCATTGAGATTCTAAAATATAATAAATATGGCATAACTATGATACTCCATCGTCTATCGTCTACCAAACAACAACACTCGCTGGCAATGCAGGAGCAAAAGGAGGCTGCGCGAGACGTTGTTGAGTTTGTTTTCTTCCACTAAAGCTTATACTCCTACTCTACACAAGTTTTTAAAAGAAAAAATAGACTGCAAAGGAGCTAATGGAAAGGGTGAAGTGTTAGCCCTGAACTTCACCCTGCTTACAAAGAAAATGTATGCATTTTGGGTGATGGGATTCGTAGGAAGAAAACCATGAGGAAATTGAGTTCAACGATCATCAGAACATATCAGTTACGGAAACCACCCACATATAACCTAGAACCCAAGTAAAAAAAGCCATGGAAACGAATGATGGAAAATGGTTCTCCCAAGAAAACAGATTCTGTACTCACCAAACGTGCGGGTAGCCCCAATGGACACATCATGGCAAGAGAATCCAGTGGAGACCCTCACCACGATCACCTCCTCCCCCCGTCCCCCGTCCCTCTTCTGCACCAGCATCCCTCCCGGCCTCACTTCCCACTCTATCTCCCCGCCGCCGGCGACGCCACCTGCCACATCGCCATGGCGGATGCCGCAAGCACTCCCCCTGGACCAGGAGCTCCTCTTGAACAGCTTCTTCGAGTACCTCAGCTTGATCATGGCTGCGCAGAGCGTAGCTAGTTTCTACTTGCTCGACGGCCTTAATTAGCTTTCTGTATAATGTAGCAATCGATTAAAGCTGTGTGTAGTGAGGAGTAGTAGTCATGGTGCCGGGGCATGTCTGTGTATATATAGGACGAGGACGAGGAGCCAGGCTTGCAAACCAAAAACAATTGAGATGCAAAAAGGGCGAGTGAGGCTTTGGAAGCGTGCGTCTGTGCAAAGAAGAGGCCGGCCAACGAGGAGGATGCATGCGATCTTTGCCAAGTCCAGACTGGGACCCGACAAGCAAGCAAAGGAGGGCCCACATTACAGTTCTAGTCGGTGCTCTGCAAACTATCCGGAAAATCACTTTTCATTCGAGGGGCATATTCTTTCTTTGCCCAATAAACACATTTTAGAATGTACTCTAAAAACTAATAATCGCGCGTACATATCCACACCGGTAATCCTAAACGTACGGATTATTTGCTTACGGAAAGAGTTACAGGCTGATGTGTAATATACCGGTTGGTTCAGATTTGATTCGTTGCTGAAAAATCGGAAACGACCTCCCTGTGTGCTGCGCCATCGTGAGTCTCTATGTGCGCACCTAAAGTTTCGTGAATTAATGATAATTCTGTGCTCTGTGCAAAAAGGATAAAAGGTTGTCTTGTGCAAATACTAATTTTAGTATCTGAATTTATCTTTTTTATTACACATGTCACATGAAAAGTCGATTTTCGTGAAACGACTAGATGCGTACTTACACTATGAAGATGTCCATGCAATATATTTTCTTGCATTCTAATGACATTAAAAAATTGATAATGCATTCTAAATAAAGGGAGCATATGCACTTTAGAGCCAAAATGGTGCACCGGCAACTATCCTGAAATAATCTTTACTATGTTTTGCATGGAAAGGATCGCACATGGGAGGTTGGCGCCAAGAATGATGAGCTTTTGATGATACGACCGGGACAATGAGATGATAATTGGGGGTGGTCGGTTAGCATAGGTAGCTAGGCCATGAGCCTTTTCTTGATTAGAGAATTGCCCATCATGGATGGCTGGACACCACAAGCTGGGGACTATTGGATAGTTTAAGGGGATGTTTTTAGTTGCTGTTGTTTTGAACACAAGGAAAGATGGTGATGATGATGGCTGAGTGTTGTTCCTGCACAGTGTGCATGTTTTGAGTAGCGCCAAAGGTATGTCCCTAATCGCCATTTCTGGTGACTTGTGGTACGGTTAAGGTGTCTTAATTTGCGAGGCTTCAAGCCTGCCCGGGGCACAATAATTCGCAAATTTCACACTGCTGCGTATAGACTAAGTAATTGGTGCAAGGTGATTGTGTGGGAACTAAAGCTAATTAAAATTGCATTGGTCATTACTCCCAAACCTTGAAATGTTGGGATCGGAGACAATGTGATCCTATGTCACTGCTTCTGTTCAGCGTAGTTACGGATTTGTTCGCTATCCTCCTAGTTGCTAGGGGCCTAGGGCCAAACATGCGGGTGATATATATAATTGTCTTCATGGAGCACAACTTAGAAGAAGCCGTTAACATAAAGCTCATCCTCTGTAGTTTTCAGCAACTATCATATACTTAAATATTAATTTTCATGATTAGTGAGATATTTTCCTCCAGGAATGCTAAGGCAGAGGAAGACTGGTACAAAGAAATATTTGAGTGTGAACCTGGATCTTTACCCTCAGGTATCTAGGCATCCCCTTTCATTAATGGAAGCTTCAAAATAAGGGATGGAATGGACGGAGGACCGACTCACTCCTATGAACGCACATCCTACACCTATGAGCCGGGGGGGGGGGGGGGGTCAGGTCTTGAGATCGAAGCATTCATCGCATGCGCCTCTCTATCAACTCGATTGGCGCCTCATACTGAAAAAAATATTCTTCTTTTGTAAGAAACAGAGGCGTCAAACCTGGGATTTGAATTTGAGGTGTGCTTCAGTGCGTACCCTGTGCAAACTCGCGACTCATCGCCGAAGGGGTACGGTGGTCCCGATTTTGTTTTTTTTGTGCTGCCCGCCGAAACCCATATCCAAGCCCAGTACAAGACTCGTATGGGTATACAGGGCTTAGGCGTATCTATACGGACGACCCCAGGTGGGTGGGTCCCACGTGCTAAGCTAATCACCGTGATTAGCTCCCATTGCATGCATCGTTTTCATCGGCCCTGGAGATCTGATCGAGCTGTTCCACGCCGTCGCTAGGTAAAACGCAGCAGGTTGTTGCCGGCCCCCGCCGTCGGCGGTTGTTGCCGGCACGTCCGTCGCCGCCGGTGGTTGTTTCGCATCTCGACGCCGCCCCCCCGCAGATCGACGACCTTGGAAAGGCGCGCCACCGGCTCGGCATCTTCCCCGCTATGGTTTAAAATTAGAGGTACCCATGACTTCATCTTCTAGCATAGTAAGAGGACGCAATTCTGCCAGTTTTTCAATTCTAATTATGGTCCAATACTACAGAATATGGAGAACTCTATAAACGAGTACGTCGGCTATAATTCCGATGACTCTGAAATGGAGGAAAGTTTGCAGCACGAAGCTGGCTGGAGTGAAGACGAGTTTGATGTGAGCCACATTACTATATATTCTTGGTGCACTATTTTTCATTTCGATTACCAACGAGTCCAAGCATCATCAAATAATATATGGTTCCTCCTGTCATAATTTATGCAGATTGCGTACGATGAATTTGATAATGATGACAACCATGGTGAACACACAGACGATCAAAATGATAAGAACCATGGTGAACACATAGACAGTCTAAATACCAGTGAGGTATGTGTAGTGACTCATAAAATGATGCATGAAATGATGGCAACTGTAAAATTTACGGTTACTAAATTTCGCGATGCTTTAATAAATTTCAGGCACAATTTGACACGCAGCTTGAGTACAACTATTACGGTGAATCTGACTTGGACACGGGCCATACTGATGATGTGGAAGGTGCATCAGTTCCTGAGAATTCGGTTGACATGAGCCAGGTTGTTATCTCATTTTTATCAGTCTCATATAGCTGGAACACATAAATTTATAGTTTTAATTAATGCCTACGTTTTATACTTGCAGGCGACGCCAAGCACTAGTCAGCCTGAGAAAACACAGAAAGGTAGCAATGGCAATGAATATCCTGATAATAATCGGGATTTATACTGGATGATAAAAGAGATGACTTTTATTTCTGAAGCAGCAGCATTTTCTTTCTACAACAGATATGCTAAAGATTATGGGTTCGCGTCCGGCTGGACCAGGTTAAGCGGTTTGATGATGGAGTAATTCGGCTAAAGCGTTTTGTGTGTTCCAGAGAAGGCAGACGTCCCAAAAAGCAATCGACCACGAAGGCCGCGATATAGGCTCGGACCCGAGTCTCGCTGCGGCTGCAAGGCACGTTTGGTGGTGAAGTTTGATGGAAGAGCTGGTTTCTGGATTGTTGAAGATTTTCGAGACAAACATAACCATGACCCAGCTGAACCATGTCAGACTCTGTTTCTTCGGTCCCATAGGACGATCAACGACGCGTAGAGATCTGAGATATTATCAATGGGATCCATGGGGGCCAGGAAGCACCTCATTATGAGAAAATTCATTGCAGGCTCCGGTTCATTTGCCGGTGTTGGATTCACAAGAAAGGATTTGTACAACATGTGCTCTAGGGAGAGGAGGAGGCTGCTTTTCGACGGTGATGCTACCACAGCCATCCGCATTATGGCAAAGAGGAAAAAGAGGGACCCTGAATTTTTCTATGAATATGACGTTGATGATGAAGGCCGTCTGAAGCACATGTTCTGGTGTGATTCCCAGTCACGTAGGGATTACCAGGACTACGGAGATGTGCTGGTGTTTGATAGCACATACAAGATGAATAAATATAAGATGCCATTTGTTCCTTTTGTGGGCTTGAACAACCACCGTAGGACAACGGTTTTTGGGTGTGCCATCCTTTCAAGCGAGAATGAACAAACATATGTTTGGCTTCTAAAGACTTTCCTCAAAGCGATGTGTCAACAGAAGCCAAAGACAGTAATCACAGATGCAGATGCCGCGATGATATCGGCGAAGTATTTTCTGGTGTGTCGCATCGCATCTGCAGCTTCCACATTGAAAAAAATATGGAGATGCATCTACCTAACAAGTCACTGAACGAGTTCAGGACTCTTCTATATTACACCACCTCAGAGCAAGTATTTGAGGAGCGATGGCATGCATTTTACAGAAAATGGCAATCCCCAAAAACCAGAACATGGATGAAGAGGATGTACAACAAGAGGAAACTTTGGGCTGCGCGTATCTCTCTGAAGGATTCTGGCTAGGTATGAAAAGTAACCAGCGGAGTGAAAGTTTAAACTCTTGTCTGCACCTGCACCTAGATGGGGAAATGACAATTGTTGATATGATTATGCACTACGACAACGCAATTGTCCGTCTCCGTGAGAACGAAGCTCCACGACGATCGCACAGCCTTCACAGTACTACACCAGTGCCAATTACTAATTTCAGAGAACTAGAGGTTGCTGCTGCAAAAATCTTCACTCCTGTTGTGTTCTATATTATTCAAGGTGAGCTTTCAAAGATTGGCGGCATAGAGATCTTAGAAAAAATGCAGGCAGGAGAGTCAAACATCTTCATTGTGGCATGGAGGAATCATGTAAGGACCAGGTTCTACGTGGAATATAGACCCAAGAAGGCAGAAATTATAAGGTGCAGCTGTCAAAGGATGATTCGAAAGGGGATCCCTTGCAAGCACATACTGCATGTGCTGCATTTCTTGAAATTTACTGAAATTCCACAATGTTGTGCTCTACGACGATTCACAAAAAATGCAAGGTTAGGGTTGCCAGCTAGACGCACCAGCGACATGTTTGTGTGGGGTTGGTCTGGGGCAGAGGAGCGGATGAAATACAACAGGATGAATATTAAGGTATCATAGGCTATGCATATTGCATTAAACAATTCAGAAGAATATGATCTGCTGAACAGTACCATTGATGACATAATTTCTAGAAGAGAGGGGTATGCTAAAGGTAAAGCATATGGTCCCCTCAGGTCGGTGCATGAAAATGAAGATGCTAGTGGACCATGCGATATTGTTATTGGTGATCCTTTGAAAGTGTCCACTAAGGGTGCACCTAGGCAAGAAGCGCGAAATCTCCGATGACTAAAAATGGAAGACCACTAGGACACAAGGAACGCAGGTGCGAGTGTGCGGGGCATGCCAAGAAGAAGGGCATAACAGAAGAAACCCAATATGCATATTTCATCCGAAGTAAGTTTTTCTGCCATTTTTTCATATATTTTAAAAGATTCATATGATTTGTTGTGTAATTTTATGTCTGTGAACATGTGCAGGAATGTGCTGCAGCAGGAAGGGTGGTTCTTTCATAGTTATCTAAAGGGCAGTAAATTCCCTTAATTTTGAATGGGACGAAAATAGCTTTGTATTTGATGGAGTTGTTAATGTTTGCTACGTACTGATGTTTTTATTTTGTACTGATATTGTTAATTCTCTGGTGTTCTTTTGTAAAAATGGCAAAAGACATTATATATTGTGAAGTAGGCATTTCCTTATGTACATCATAGCATGCATGTACAAACATAAAATAATTGCATACTTTCGACAATGGGAAATAAAATCATTTTTACAGAATTTTGTAGATAATCATAACCGAATAAATATTGTTTACAACCAAAGACAATTATAAATTCAATATTCCATGTGTCCGGAAACCTTCTGCGGAGGCAAACCGAACAGTCACTCATCTGGTTAGCAAAAGAAAGGCCTAGGTGGAGATAATCAATAGGTTGACAAGCCAAACCATTGCATCTGCCCAAGCAGCCCACTCATCTGGTGACTCGCCACTAGCTGAAAGAGGTGAAGACACACAGGCAATGCCCAGGGTATTACTGCCGACCTAGCAAGCCACAAGGCTTGTTATAAAAAGCACATTGCCCAACAGATAAGCTTGTACATTGATACGTCCCAAACGTATCTATAATTTCTTATGTTCCATGCTACTTTTATGATGATACTCACATGTTTTATACACATTATATGTCATTATTATGCATTTTACGGCACTAACCTATTGACGAGATGCCGAAGAGCCAGTTGTTGTTTTCTGCTGTTTTTGGTTTCAGAAATCCTAATAAGGAAATATTCTCGGAATTGGACGAAATCAACGCCCAGGGTCCTATTTTTTCACGAAGCTTCCAGAAGTCCGAAGAGGAAACGAAGTGGGGCCACGAGGTGGCGACACAACAAGGCGGCGCGGCCCAAGCCCTGGCTGTGCCGGCCTGTTGTGTGGGCCCCTCGTGACGCCCCTTGACCTGCCCTTCCGCCTACTTAAGGTCTTCGTCGCGAAACCCCCGCACCGAGAGCCACGATACGGAAAACCTTTCGCAGACGCCGCCGCCGCCAATCCCATCTCGGGGGATTCGGGAGATCGCCTCCCGCACCCCGCCGGTGAGGGGAATCATCTCCCGGAGGTCTCTTCATCGCCATGATCGCCTCCGGATCGATGTGTGAGTAGTCCACCCCTGGACTATGGGTCCATAGTAGTAGCTAGATGGTTGTCTTCTCCTCATTGTGCTATCATGTTAGATCTTGTGAGCTGCCTATCATGATCAAGATCATCTATTTGTAATCCTTCATGTTGTGTTTGTTGGGATCCGATGAATATTGAATACTATGTCAAGTTGATTATCAATCTATCATATATGTTATTTATGTTCTTGCATGCTCTCCGTTGCTAGTAGAGGCTCTGGCCAAGTTGATACTTGTGACTCCAAGAGGGAGTATTTATGCTCGATAGTGGGTTCATGCCTCCATTAAATCTGGGACAAGTGACGTAAAGTTCTAAGGTTGTGGATGTGTTGTTGCCACTAGGGATAAAACATCGATGCTTTGTTTAAGGATATTTGTGTTGACTACATTACGCACCATACTTAATGCAATTGTCTCGTTGTTTACAACTTAATACTCGGAGGGGGTTCGGATGATAACCTGAAAGTGGACTTTTTAGGCATAGATGCATGCTGGATAGCGGTCTATGTACTTTGTCGTAATGCCCTGATTAAATCTCATAGTACTCATCATGATATATGTATGTGCATTGTTATTCCATCTTTATTTGTCAATTGCCCAACTGTAATTTGTTCACCCAACATCTGCTTATCTTATGGGAAAGACACCACTAGTGATCTGTGGACCCCGGTCCTATTCTTTACATCTGAAATACAATCTACTGCAATTATTATTTACTGTTCTTCGCAAACAATCATCATCATCCACACTATACATCTAATCCTTTGTTACAGCAAGCCGGTGAGATTGACAACCTCACCGTTACGTTGGGGCAAAGTTCTCGTGATTGTGTTGTGCAGGTTCCACGTTGGCGCCGGAATCCCCGGTGTTGCGCCGCACTACACTCCGCCGCCATCAACCTTCAACGTGCTTCTTGGCTCCTACTGGTTCGATAAACCTTGGTTTCTTTTCGAGGGAAAACTTGCTACCGTACGTATCACACCTTCCTCTTGGGGTTCCCAACGGACGTGTCGACTGCACGCATCAAGCTCTTTTTCTGGCGCCGTTGCCGGGGAGATCAAGACACGCTGCAAGGGGAGTCTTCCACTTCCAATCTCTTTACTTTGTTTTTGTCTTGCTTTACTTTACTTTATTTTCTGCTTTGTTTGCTCTTTATATCAAAAACACAAAAAAATTACTTGCTAGCTTTACTTTATTTACTGTCTTGTTCTCTATATCAAAAACACAAAAAAATTAGTTACTTGCATTTACTTTATTTACCTTTAGTTTATTTCATCATGTTTCCTCCTAAGTTCATTTTGAAAGACATACCGGTAGGACGGGGGTCTATAATTGGGAGAGATAATATAGAAGAATGTTTCACTCATGTTAGTACCGCCGAAGATTTTGAAGATAGACATTTGGTAGAACTTGCTCCTACTTACGAAATTGCTGTTGCTTCTTTAGTACACATGTTGGAAACTAAATTTGTTAATCTCAATCCTATAATCCAACACATGTTTCTCACACTCGGTGATATGGAGGAAGGGGAAAAGAAAGATTTTGTTTTAGAAACCCTTCTTAAAGAATTTGGTGGTGTAGCAAGAGAGGCTAGAAAGGTCTTTATTAAATATAAGATGCTTGGCTCTTATACCAATTTTGCTAGTATCCATGAAAAGATGGACATGGAGAGAGTAAGGTACACTAATAATATTAATGATGGTGGGGAGATTATCCTTGTAAGCTCCTTGGAATGAATGACACTCTACAAAATAACTATGGTTGACTTGTTCCTGAAAATTTGTTTGACGAGGATAGCAAGCCTAAGAATAATGAAAAGGGAGCCTCTGAAACTCACATAGATAAGATAAAATGCATAGTTGAGAAAACTCCCAACACCTATGTTGATGCTTCATCTCTTGATAATACTTGATACGTACTTTTCGCGCCTAGCTGAAAGGCGTTAAAGAAAAGCGCTTATGGGAGACAACCCATTATTTTACTTCTGCACTTTATTTTATAATTGAGTCTTGGAAGTTGTTATTACTGTAGCAACCTCTCCTTATCTTTATTTTATTGCATTGTTGTGCCAAGTAAAGTCTTTGATAGTAAAGCCAATACTAGATTTGGATTGCTGCACAGGAACAGATTTCTTGCTGTCACGAATTTGAGCAGTAGTCTCTGTAGAAAAATTAAAAAAATCTGCCAATTTACGTGCGTGATCCCCAGATATGTACGCAACTTTCATTCAATTTGGGCATTTTCATCTGACCAAGTCTGGTGCCACTTTAAAATTCGTCTTTACGAACTGTTCTGTTTTGACAGATTCTGCCTTTTATTTCGCATTGCCTGTTTTGCTATGTTTGATGGATTTCTTTGTTCCATTAACTTTCACTAGCTTTGTGCAATGTCCAGAAGTGTTAAGAATGATTATGTCACCTCTGAATATATGAATTATGCACTTGACCCTCTAATGAGTTTGTTTCGAGTTTGGTGTGGAGGAAGTTTTCAAGGGTCAAGAGAGGAGGATGATACAATATGATCAAGAAGAGTGAAAAGTCAAAGCTTGGGGATGCCCCCGTGGTTCATCCCTGCATATTTTAAGAAGACTCAAGCGTCTAAGCTTGGGGATGCCCAAGGCATCCCTTCTTCATCGACAACCTATCGGGTTCCTCTAGTGAAACTATATTTTTATTCCGTCACATCTTATGTGCTTTACTTGGAGCGTCTGTTTGTTTTTATTTTTGTTTTTGTTTGAATAAAATCGGATCCTAGCATTCTTTGTTTGGGAGAGAGACACGCTCCGCTGTTTCGTATGAACACATGTGTTCTTAGCTTCATTTTTAATGTTCATTGCGAAAGTTGAACTACTTCATTCATTGTTATATGGTTGGAAACGGAAAATGCCGCATGTGGTAAATGGTTTAATGTCTTGAATAATTTGATACTTGGCAATTGTTGTGCTCATATAGATCTTGTTTAAGCTCCTGCATCATGTACCTTGTACCCATTAATGAATAACTACATAGAGTTTGTTAAAATTTGGTTTGCATGATTGATCTCTAGAGTCTAGATATTTTCTGGTTAAGGTGTTTGAACAACAAGGAGACAATGTAAAGTCTTATAATAGTCACAATATGTTCATATGTGAGCTTTGCTGCACCTTTTATACTTGAGTTTGCTTCAAACAACCTTGCTAGCCTAGCCTCTTATTGAGAGGAATTCTTCTCGTGCATCCAAATCCTTGAGCCAATAACCATGCCATTTGTGTCCACCATACCTACCTACCACATGGTATTTCTCCGACATTCCAAAGTAAATTACTTGAGTGCTACCTTTAAAATTCTATTCTTTGTCTTTGCAATATATAGCTCATATTGCACTTGTTATATTGCTTTGTGTTGACAATTATCCATGAGATAAATATGTTAAAGTTGAAAGCAACAGCTGAAACTTATATCTCCTTTGTGTTGCTTCAATATCTTTACTTTGAATTTATTGCTTTATGAGTAACTCTTATGCAAGTCTTATTGATGCTTGTCTTGAAAGTATTATTCATGAAAAGTCTTTGCTATATGATTCATTTGTTTACTCATTATCTTCATCATTGCTTCGAATCTCTGCATTCATCTCATATGCTTTACAATAGTATGATCAAGATTATGATAGCATATCACTTCAGAAATTATCTTTGTTATCGTTTACCTACTCGAGGGCGAGTAGGAACTAAGCTTGGGGATGCTTGATACGTCCCAAACGTATGTATAATTTCTTATGTTCCATGCTACTTTTATGATGATACTCACATGTTTTATACACATTATATGTCATTATTATGCATTTTCCGGCACTAACCTATTGACGAGATGCCGAAGAGCCAGCTTGTTGTTTTCTGCTGTTTTTGGTTTCAGAAATCCTAGTAAGGAAATATTCTCGGAATTGGACGAATCAACGCCCAGGGTCCTATTTTTCCACGAAGCTTCCAGAAGTCCGAAGAGGAAACGAAGTGGGGCCACGAGGTGGCGACACAACAAGGCGGCGCGGCCCAAGCCCTGGCCGCGCCGGCCTGTTGTGTGGGCCCCTCGTGACGCCCCTTGACCTGCCCTTCCGCCTACTTAAGGTCTTCGTCGCGAAACCCCCAGTACCGAGAGCCACGATACGGAAAACCTTCTAGAGACGCCGCCGCCGCCAATCCCATCTCGGGGATTCAGGAGATCGCCTCCGGCACCCCGCCGGAGAGGGAATCATCTCCCGGAGGTCTCTTCATCGCCATGATCGCATCCGGATCGATGTGTGAGTAGTCCACCCCTGGACTATGGGTCCATAGCAGTAGCTAGATGGTTGTCTTCTCCTCATTGTGCTATCATGTTAGATCTTGTGAGATGCCTATCATGATCAAGTCATCTATTTGTAATCCTTCATGTTGTGTTTGTTGGGATCCGATGAATATTGAATACTATGTCAAGTTGATTATCAATCTATCATATATGTTATTTATGTTCTTGCATGCTCTCCGTTGCTAGTAGAGGCTCTGGCCAAGTTGATACTTGTGACTCCAAGAGGGAGTATTTATGCTCGATAGTGGGTTCATGCCTCCATTAAATGCGGGACGATGACGAGAAAGTTCTAAGGTTGTGGATGTGCTGTTGCCACTAGGGATAAAACATCGATGCTTTGTCTAAGGATATTTGTGTTGATTACATTACGCACCATACTTAATGCAATTGTCTCGTTGTTTACAACTTAATACCGGAGGGGGTTCGGATGATAACTCGAAAGTGGACTTTTTAGGCATAGATGCATGCTCGGATAACGGTCTATGTACTTTGTCGTAATGCCCCGATTAAATCTCATAGTACTCATCATGATATATGTATGTGCATTGTTGTGCCTTCTTTATTTGTCAATTGCCCAACTCGTAATTTGTTCACCCAACATCCGCTTATCTTATGGGAGAGACACCACTAGTGATCTGTGGATCCCGGTCCTATTCTTTACATCTGAAATACAATCTACTGCAATTGTTCTTTACTGTTCTTCGCAAACAATCATCATCATCCATACTATACATCTAATCCTTTGTTACAGCAAGCCGGTGAGATTGACAACCTCACTGTTACGTTGGGGAAAAGTTCTGTGATTGTGTTGTGCAGGTTCCACGTTGGCGCCGGAATCCCTGGTGTTGCGTCGCACTACACTCCGCCGCCATCAACCTTCAACGTGCTCCTTGGCTCCTACTGGTTCGATAAACCTTGGTTTCTTTCTGAGGGAAAACTTGCTACTGTACGCATCACACCTTCCTCTTGGGGTTCCCAACGGACGTGTCGACTGCACGCATCATACATCACCAAAGGACTCAACATCAACATCTGCAGTTCATCAGTTCATCCACAAACCAACCATCACTGGAACACCATGGTGACATAAAACTGAAGAACAACATCTGGAGCTAGGAGGAGAATGGAAAGCTTTAACCACAAGATCAAGAAAACCATCACAGAAGAAAAACACTATGTCTAGAAGCTGGAGAAAGGTATACTTGATACCTGGAAAGGATCCAGAGGATCCAATCCATCAATATGCATGCTCAAATCACACCAATGAGCAGATGGTCAAAAGGTATTAGTCATCACTTCGTATAGACCAAGTGATGCTAGCAATATTTGAGGCAAACAAAAATTGGAGTGCCCAGTAGATGCAGATATGCAAAATAGTACGAAATACAAGCATATCCAAGTATAAACCAGATACACACAAATCTTTGACAGCCACATACACCACCTAGCTATTAAACCATCAGAAACCCTTATTTTCTTCATAAAACAATCATAGTGGCATTCATATGTATGATACCCTACTGTGAGGATCTCTATTAATAAAAACCAACAGTTTATCCATCAAGGTGAGCAACCAGTAGCAATAGCAAGAGCTACTGAGGTCACATCAAACCTAGTAAGCCACAACCATAGCATCAATCATCATAATATGGATAGATTCAGATTGTGATGAATATTAATCCAACAATAGTTGGCATCCATCCATTCTTCTCAAACAAACTGAATCATTACCAATACACAGTTCATCAATAAATAATTACAGTGATTATCCTTACACAGCAAGCAACCATAGTTCAATTAGTAACAATAACAACACCAAATGATCAAGTTTACAGTAGCATGACTTGCACATGACACTCTAGTGAAGGCAAAGCTCCAGCAAAGAAATCAAGACTTCCATGCAGTGATTAACAGGCAACATCTGCAAGTATTGGAGCCACATTTCAACTTCTGTGTCCATACAATGTAGTAGCAGTTAATCTAAAACCTGTCTAGACATCAATTGCAACCAGGCACAAGTGATAAGTGAATCATCCAGTGCCTAGAACCATATAATTGCTAGGAACCAGTCATAATAGCAAGCTAATCAAACTAGATAGCCTTATTGATCAGCAGATAGGGATTACAGGGAACCCAACCAAGCAAGAACCTGAGATGAACACTTGAGCAAGCTCAAATTTATCTCTGGAACCACTAGAAATATCAAAATGGCTTGGTACTACAAGAAATTCACAGCATATAGACTATCCAAAGAGAGGATTTCGTAGAAGCTTGCGAGCGAGCAAGGCATTCCTGCATGTCGTCGGGGTCGGCGGAGAAATCTACCTCGGACGGGTCGGCGGAGTCGGATTCATCGAAGGTGGGCACGTCGTCGGGGCTGTTGATCTTGAGCCCCGCCTCCTTCCTCTCCTGCCTCTCCCGGTTCTTCTTGTTCTTCTTCTTGCGCCGCCGCATCTGCGCCTCCGTCTCGTGCGCACGCTTCTTGCTCGCCGGTGCAGCCGCTGTGGATCCGAATCTTGCTGTCCGGCCCCAAGCGGAGCTCAGATCTGGGGCAGCTCCGGCCGCCGATAGTGTGGCCAACTGGGTGTCCTCAACCGCCGCCTCCTTGCCCTTCCCCTCCTTCCCCTTCCCCCTATCCATGGACGAGCGCGAGCGAGCACGAGCGAGAGCACGAGCGAGAGCGAGAGCGAGCCGTGCTGTTCTTGACCTAGGGTTTTTTTTCCCAATTTGGGGATTGCTTTGGATGGATGTGCTGAAGAGGACAGGGGAGACAGATTTATATATCTCGGCGGTTCCGTCGTGGCCGCGCGTGGACACGTAGGCGTATAATACATAGCGGTATGGGTCATACGGGCTTGTACGTGGGCTGATACGAACCCAGCCAAACCCGAAGTACACAGGAGATGACGATCATGCCCCCAGACCCGAAGCGGTATGAACGAATCCTAACCGTCCATGTGTTTTCGCGATTTGGCGAGTTTGTGGTGGGTGCGTACGGAAGCAAAAGCGTTTGAATTTCTCATTTGTTTGCCAATGTTATGTTGTCTTCTATCAAAACTGTCAAGGCTGTTCGGAAATGATCAGAACATTAGAGATCCAGCGTTTTCTCGAAAGTCACGAGCACAAACGAAAATATTGATTAACTAAGTGAAGCATTATTTGTTGCCCAAAGGATCATGGAGGGTGGGGCTAAAGATATTTGATATAAGAAAATCTGCCTACTCTGTAAATAGATGTCTAATCTATTGAATGAGGAGGAAGTATGGCAAGAGTTGTCACGTAAAAAACTATCTCTTTAAAAAAAATTGTTACAAATGAATACTAAACAATATTCTTCACTTGAGAGGTAAGGAATTTTTTTATTTTGCATGTTCTTTTTCAGTAGGGAATGAGAATGATACTCGGATCCAAGAAGACTTATGGTTGGGAGATATGACTTTCTACCAAGACGTTTAAACCTTTATTTTGACATGCCAGTCGTTTGTGAGAACGTGTTCGCTTTTTACGACATTGACGGGCGGACCGCCTGTGACTGTAAACTCTGACGGGTTTTCGTAGTCACCTATCAGAATGATGGCCATCGACCTTTTTGTGAACGCTACCCCGAACACACATGTGAAGTCCCCGGGGATTTTTCGGCTTGGAGCGGTGCTCTCTCGGAAATTTATCCGGACATTCCGTTCTCGATAGCCGGGTGTATTACTGAGAATTTCACTTTTGATGCATCAATCAGTGATTTTATCCGGAGGGAGTACTACCCAACGACAACAAAATCGACCCGATCGATGCTGATCCTACTAATGGAGTCGCGCAAGAACATCCTACATCAGCAAACAAACGACTCGCTAATCATGCATACCGTATCAATAGATTTGTAATATTGCAATCGCCAGTTGAGAACTTGCCTTCGACGACGGACGTAGTGCCATGTTGCAAGTAGCAGCTTGTTGTTGCTGCGCAGAACGTGCGGCGAGAACATTAGCGTGGGAATCTCCATTATCCCAGAGAAACTTAGCCAACCCGTTGGTGACAGCAAATCTCCCATGCACATGGCGAAAGCTCAGGTTTGGATATATCCTCCGGGGCTCCGGCTCCGCTGCATGCTCCGACAATTTAGTTGCTTGACGAATCGTGCTTTCGGTTCATGTTCTTCAGGCTGCGCGCTAGTATTCAAATCATCCGATGAGGGATCATGTTCTTTTCTCGAACAAGGATCATGTTCATTTCTCGATCAGGATCAGGTTCTTCTAGTTTCCCGGATAGATACTGAGATAATGCATGCATGTTCAATCGCCATGATCGATACAGATTTACTCTTGCTACCATCAGGATAGATCTGTCCTCTTCCTCGGTTTCCCCCTACGTATATGGGATATTTTAAGAAATAAGCATATTTCTTCGTAGCGGGATCAGGGGAAAGAATAGGAAAGACAATTTCACTATATTTCTTACCGGAAACAGGACCTATCACAAATAAAAAAAATTATCGGGACGATAACTCTGAAAAGAGAGATTTCCTATCTTTTCTTTCAACTCAGGGGAAATACGGTCGGGTGGCGCTAATTCGAATCCCTCAGGCAAAATAAGAACAGCGCCCACATTCAACCCTCCCTTTTTTCCATTAAAAAGAAACAAGACCTTAGCAAGCTAGTCTGACTTGAAGATCGCATGTAGTAGTTGGCTAGGCGTGGTTTTCATTTCAAAGTAACTAGCAGTGGCCTATAAAATTAGTTCCTGCTTGAAACTGAAAATGATTTTCCTGCGGGAATGGTGTTTTGGCACCCGGGAGCATATGCTCCCGGTTATTAAACTTCATTTTAAATACACTTTTAAAATGTTGAAAAATTTAAACACAAAATTTAGTGGGTACATTTTGAAATTCTACAGTTTCACAAAATGGTTCCACAGAAAATCGACATTTTGAGTGTCATTTGTAAAAAAGACAAATTTTGATGTAGAAAAAGGTTGTGTACGAGACGTTTTGTTTCTCTTTTTCATACAAGTCATAAAAAATGTCGGTTTTTCGTAAAACTTGATGTGCGCACGTAAAATGTCGATACGTAAGCGAGAAAATTTTTGTACGAATTTTTTCGACATTTCAAAATTGTTTTTCGGGTGGCAGGCTCCTGTGTGCCGAATTGAATTTCTGTTTTCTTACGGAGTACAGTACAGAGTGTGCGTCTTGCCAGGCTTGCCGCCGTGCGCCCCCGCGGGCTGCTCCGCACCGCTCGGCCGGCCGGCGCACCATGATCCCCCCTTGCCGAGCGCCAGCGCGGCGGCACGTTGTGCTGTGCGATCGCCGCAACGGCCGGCACCATGATCCCCCTTTCGCGTGCGTCGCCGCCGTCCGTCCTAGCGGGCGATTTGCACAAAAATAACCTAAAACTGAAAGAAAAGCACAGACTGACCCTCCGGCGAAACTATTTCACCCATCTAACCCTTTTGTGTGGCGCCCCACGCATCGGCGCCACACATGCCAGTGTGGCGCCCTCTCGCCGGCGCCACACACCCAGCCGACGTGGCGCCCGCGACGCTGAGCTGGTGCGCCCATCCAACGTGGCAGCATGTGTGGCGCCCCTCCCATCGGCGTCACACATGCCCTTACAATTGCCCAAAACATACTGTAAGACAATTCGTCTGGGACTTAGCCGTTTTTGCGAGGCTCTATGTGTGGCGCCGATGTCACGGGCGCCACACTAGCATGTGTGGCGCCAATGCCACGGGCGCCACACATCCACTTAAGTGTGGCGCTCGCTGACATAGGCATCCCCAATGGGCCTGCCGAAGATAGTACCCGGGGTTTACTGAAGGCCCACTACTCGAAGAATAAGAAGATTCGGAAGCCCAAGATATTGTTAAGGAAAGCTAGAGTTGTAATAGGAAGTAATATTTGTAATCTTGCGGGAGGAGTTAGAAACCTACCCGAACTCTGTAACCTGTACGATATGAATCCCTCGACACCACCTCCTATATAAGGGGGGGTCGAGGGACAAAGAGATCATCGAATCATTGTCTCTCAAACCCTAGTTTTTACATCGTCGAGTACTTTTCGGCTGAAACCTTCGAGATCTACTTGCCCTCTACATCTAACAAAACCCTAGTCTACAACGTAGGCATTGACAAGTTAATCCCTTGTCAATTGGCGCCGTCTGTGGGATCTAGAGGTTGCAAGGAGCTGATCTCGATGGCACGTCCAGAATCGTCGACTTCGTCGGTGGCTAGCAATGCAATGGATCGAG
Organism: Lolium rigidum; assembly: GCF_022539505.1. Lineage (NCBI taxonomy): Eukaryota > Viridiplantae > Streptophyta > Magnoliopsida > Poales > Poaceae > Lolium > Lolium rigidum. The sequence goes on from NC_061509.1 coordinate 185,334,928, forward strand.
GTAAACAGGAAAAAACTGATCTACATATACTCCCATCGGGAGAGCAATATAAGTCATCTCTGACTCAATAAAATGTGCCATTCCATCAGCCGAATAAGCACTCGACAATATATTCTCAGAACGCCGAAGTTGCGATCAATTTCTGAATGCCGCAAAACTTTGCGAAGGTAAGACCCCAGATCTATTCTATGAAGCGTGGCGCCGTCTCTGACGTCGGTTTGCTACTTTTATCCGTATCAACAGATACGAAGAAAAATCCTAACGGACGCGTTAGGTACCCGATAAATATGATCGGGACTCGACTGAATGGTAAGACCTTAAGCGGCACCTCGTCGAAGTTTACACCGGTATCCCGAAATCATGTCCGGGACGTGATTTTGAAGTAGGTTTTTGCGGATTGCCACTAGAGCAGTTAACTAGTACCTGATCCGTCAGATGAACTAGCCCCAACTACCATTATCCCTGTACAATATAGAAATTTATATGAAGAAATATAGAAAAGTTTAAGTTGTCGAGTAAAAATAAACAGTGGAGATTTTCCCCGACTCTACGATTCAAGCAAAATCTCGGGAGCTACTGACATAGGCATCCCCAATGGGCCTGCCGAAGATAGTACCCGGGGTTTACTGAAGGCCCACTACTCGAAGAATAAGAAGATTCGGAAGCCCAAGATATTGTTAAGGAAAGCTAGAGTTGTAATAGGAAGTAATATTTGTAATCTTGCGGGAGGCGTTAGAAACCTACCCGAACTCTGTAACCTGTACGATATGAATCCCTCGACACCACCTCCTATATAAGGGGGGGTCGAGGGACAAAGAGATCATCGAATCATGTCTCTCAAACCCTAGTTTTTACATCGTCGAGTACTTTTCGGCTGAAACCTTCGAGATTTACTTGCCCTCTACATCTAACAAAACCCTAGTCTACAATCCGTAGGCATTGACAAGTTAATCCCTTGTCACACGCGCCCGCCCCAGCCCGACCAGACCTCATCTTCTCTCTTCTTTCTTCTCTGCTCCCACGAAACCGCCGCCGCCCGCCTCCCCTTCGCCCCCCCACCAAATCGACCAAGGAATCGTCAGATCTATCCGGCCAACTTCTTCCTCCTCCATTCCTCAAGGTATTCCCCTTTGATTCCCTCCGATTCATGCACTAGTATTGGTGGATTTGGTAGATTTGGGTATGAACCCTAGACATGGAAATTTATGTTGGTGGATTTGGATATGAACCATTGATATGGAAATCAATGTTGGTGGAATCTACATTATAGTATATGTGTTTGAACCAAAGATTTGTTGGAACCCTAGATATGAAATTTTACATATGTATGTGTTGAAATCCTATGTATGTATGTGTTGAAATGTCTAATATTTGCCTAGCAAATGCATTCAAATTTGTTACATATGCCTAGCAAATGCCTATTCAAATTTGTTGCATTCAAATGTGTGTATGTATGGGTGATTCGAAAGTTAGATATATTGTCTTACATATGTATGTATGTGGTGAAAGGCAAAATTGGAGCTTAGCAAATGCATTCTATTGTCTTACATATGTCTATTATGTATGTATGTATGTATGTATGTATGTATGTATGTGGCGAAATTCATATGTGTGATGTATTTGGATATGAACTCTCATGTATGTGTGATGTATAGGTGATTCGAAAGTTAGATATATTCTCATGTATGTGTTGCTCATTTTTGTTAGTGGAATGACTCATAATATGGTTGTGTAAACATGTAGGATGGTGTGGCTTCTGGATGAAGAGTACGACAGGGAGCACCGAGCTGTTCATATGAAGAACCGCAGGTATGGACTATTTTGTTGCTGTCAAACATGTTCTTACTAATTTCAAATTTTGTAATCTCATGTGTTCATGTTTGTGAAGATTCCTCCTGACGACGACTTGATTCTGAGTCAAAGCATACCTCCAAAGCATACCTCCAAGTAAGCCCCACGGTCAGCTTACCAGTTGAAGCTAAGGGGCAATGCTCCAAAACGGTACACTCCGGAAGATTATGTCAACCGAGGAAAGAAGGTTGTCACTGAGGAGGATGATGGGCCGGTGCGGAGATCATCTTTGTCGAGGATGAGGAACGACGAGCCGTTCTCTTCAGAGGAGGAGGAGCGGGAGGAGCAGGAGGAGCACCAGGAGCAGCAGCAGCAACAAGAGCCACGGCAGCGGACGAAGAGGATGGCCGTCCGGAAGCAGCCAGTGAGGACGACACTAGGATGTGCTCCGTGTTGTTGTGAACTATATCTTCATAAGTATCGAATTGTGAACCCTATGTCATTTCAAACAATGTTTGTAATGCTACTAGTTGTTTGAATTTACTTGCTACGATGTAGACTACATCTTCTGATATTGCTACTTGTTGTGTATGTTCTGAGATTGGTACTTGCTGTGTCCAATGAAAACTGTTGGAGTTTGGTAGGATTTTTCTGGTTTTTAACACAAGTCAATGAGTGGCGCCCTTCACAGTGGCGCCACACTGCACCGTGTGGCGCCCACGGCATCGGCGCCACACATGCCAACTTATATCCAGTATTGGGTCGAAAACATCCAGGGGTTCCGGACGATAAGTTCTTAGCCGTTTTGGCGATGCTCTTTGTGTGGCGCCCGTGGCATCAACGCCACACATGCTAGTGTGGCGCCCGTGGCATCGGCGCCACACATAGAGCCTCGCAAAAACGGCCAAGTCCCGGACGAATTGTCTTACAGTATGTTTTTGGGCAATTGTAAGGGCATGTGTGGCGCCGATGGGAGGGACGCCACACATGCTGCCACGTCGGATGGGCGCACCAGCTCAGCGTCGCGGGCGCCACATCGGCTGGGTGTGTGGCGCCGACAGGAGGGGCGCCACACTGGCATGTGTGGCGCCGATGCGTGGGGCGCCACACAAAAGGATTAGATGAGTGAAATAGTTTCGCCGAAGGGTCAGTCTGTGCTTTTCTTTCACTTTTGGGTTATTTTTGTGCAAATCGCCGCGTCGTGGCCTCCGTTTCGGATTTGGGCCTGGCGAACCAGAACGAGACAGACATGGACGGCTGCGCCACGCGTTCTTCGGCTTCGGCCCGCGATACCGGCTGGCCATGCTGGTTCCGCCGCTGCTGGGCTCCATTTTGCTGCGCGGCTGCTTTGCTCGGTACCTTTTTTCCTTCCTTTCTTTCTTTCTTCTCTGGACAAAAAAGAAGTTGCCTTGGTTCTTAGATGAACAAATGACCAATTTAAAGTGATTTTTTGGCTCTTGAGTGCATTCATATGCTTCCTTTATTTTAAAATGCATGTTTGATATATTTTAAAATGTTAAAAAAATTAAAAGAAAAAATCATGTGTACATCTTCATGTGTTACGTGCGTATAAAGTCTTCCCATGAAAAATCGAGTTGTTGTTTGGGCTGTGTAAAACAATAAAATTTGGTGATTAAAATAAAGCTTTTTCTAAAACATGTTATGTCCTTTTTACATCGACCATAAAAGACAGAAATAGAAAACATAAAACAAACCTTTTTTCGACCCCGCATACCAAACAGGCAGCTGTGCCGATCCGCCTACGCCAACGTAGGAATGTGGGCGTCATAATTTCTTTAAGCGAGAACATCATATGAACGAGACTTGATCAATAGGTATTACCCGAGAGAGAAAATATATAGACATGATCATTAGGTGCCAACAAAACCACTTCAAAACTTTGTCATGTACACTTATCACCAAAACGTACAAACATGGAAGATTAACATTAAACCGGGCCTAGTTAGGGTTCTAAGCGAGATAAAACTTGTTGAGATACCATTGGTAGACTTAATGCTTTTGGGTTAACCTGAAACGGATCGTAATCTCGTTGTTAGAACGGCAGTACTAACTAGACTTTGGAGAGTTTCCATGGCGATGACCATGGCCTTCTTGTGTTGTGGAACTTGTCGAGGAAGATGTCCAGGAACCCTTTACATTGAGGAATGTGGGCTCCTTGTCGAGGTAGTTGTACAGAACACCATTGGCACTGGCTTGTGGTAGTCGTCGTTTTCCAACGCTTGAACAACACTTTAGGATCAGGTCGTTTAAGTTGGTTTAGGAAGCCTCTAACCAAGTCGCATTATATCTCTCTTAGTTGTTAGCCAAGTTCTATTCCAACAATTGTATGCAATTTCAGAAAATCAATATCTCATTGAACTCAATGACCTGAGAAATGACCTCACGACAAGGATTACTAGTCGACAAATCGAGCCAAGTCGCCAGGCTACCGACTCATAGATTAGTCGTTAAAAAAAGACATGTACTGCTAGTACATATATTCTGGCCACCAACGGCGGCAGCCTGGTTCTAGGTGAGGCGGCTCGTTCTGGAGTAAGCCTAGCTAGTGTTCTAACTTTCCATCAGCTGAGCGCCTCACTTATTCATGTTCAAATAGAGTCAATCGATTCAAATACTAAGAGTAATCTAGATTATCTACGACTAGTCGCTCGACTGCTGGACTTTACGAACTAGTCGAATCGAACAAGCTAATCGACAATCAAGTTAGGACTCATAGACTAGTCGAGTGACTAGTCTAGAGTACTCATAATCCATGCCTCACGAAACACAATTGTTATTGCTTACATTGGTGTGCTACACAGAAGTCAACACTAACCATCGTCCCAGAAAAGAAAAAAGGATACAAATGCATAACATTGCGAGGAAACTCGAAACTGACCACACACTAGCTGACCATCTACTGACGCGGGAAATTGACTGGCGCTGGGGACGCTAGGCCTCTGTGGTAGAGCAGCTCGGCCATCACCTTGTACGAGTGCTGCGTCAGGTGGACGCCGTCCCAGCTGAGGTACTCGTCGGGCCTTGCGCACACCGTCGTCCCCGTCGCGCCGCACATCCTGTCCATGTCGACGTTGTACGCGCCACCGCCGGCGCCGCAGCATGCCTTGAACGCAGAAGTCGCGTTGAAGCCCATCGTTGACGCGCTCCTGAGCATCTGCACGTAGGCGGTGAAGTAGTCGGCGTAGGCGATCGTCGCGGACGGGTACATGCGGCGCAGCTCGCGGATGCCCTGCTGCAGCAGCACGTTGTGCATCTGCGCGAACAGGTTGAGGCCGATGAGGCAGCCATTGCCGTCGTAGGAGGACTTGTCCTGTTCGTTCACCGTGCTCAGGTAGCTCGGCACGCACCCGAGCGGGAAGTTGCCCGGGATCACCACCCGCGTGGCGCCCATGTCGAGCACCTCCTTGGCGGCGCTCGTGATGGAGTTGACGACCTGCGGGACGAGGACCAGCGACTCCACCGCGCCGGTCAGCATGTGGCCGATGTTGTAGAGGCCGCTGTTGTTGGCCTGAGGGCGGTTCGTGGCGAATGCGTAGTTGTAGTCGTTCCCGCCGATCTCGCCGACCATGACCAGCGATTTCGACAGCTTCTCGCGCATCTCCGTAGAGGATTTCGTGGTGTTGGCCATGAAATCCTTGAACCGTTGGAGCTGCACGCTCAGGGAGCTGTTGGTGTGGGCCATGTTCACCCCCATCTTCGCGAGGGACGCCGTGTCGAGGGCGGTGGCGCCCGTGACCGCGAAGTTGACGCCATGGGTGAAGTCGGCGCCCTTGTCGAGGTACGGGCTAAGAAGCGGCAGTCCGAGATCCTTGGCGAGGAAGTCGATCATGAGGTATCCATCCGAGCAACGCCCAGTCGCCCCGCCGATGGCTGAGCCGTAGGGAAGCCCACCCGTGCGCTCCATCATCCCCACGGCGCCTTCCCGGACGAAGTTCCCCGTGTCCGATATCGAGTCCCCGAAGTTGTATATCGCGGTGATGCCGTCAACCGTTCTTGGCGCCGACGAAGGTGCTGGGGAGGGTGGGTCGGGCCTCCCGAGGCAACCGACGAGGAGGAGGAAGGCGACCAGGAACCGGAGGAGGCCCTTCGCCGCCATTGCTGCACCTCTACTGCTCGCTCTGTACGCCCGTGTTACCGTGTTGTATCGGCGGCGGTGGTTTCGGTGTGGAGAAGATTGTGGCAATGGGCCCCTATTTATGCCGGCTGGCTGCTCCCGACTTCCACCTCAGCTCGGGCAAAGTGACCACCGTGCAGTTCAGAGACGGATTAGGAGATCTAGCATACCTTAAAGAAACCGAAAAAACAGCAGAGGGTATCGGCAACCGATCCTGTGCAACGGCCTTGCCGTCTCGGTGACGGCACGCAGCAAGATGTACGGCTGCACGCGCGTAGCTGCTATGCAAATCAATGTTGACACGAAGAGTCAGCATGATTACGAATTTTTTTTTTCCTTTCATTGGTAATACTCCATACATAACCACTAGGGGTGCATCATAATTTCCGGAACAAATTCGTTTCCCAATCCGGTCAAGAAAATCCATAATCGGTTTGAAGGAATGAAATCCGACGAAATAAAGATACTAATTTGATTCCGAACTTGACACCAGATATAGGAATATGATATGGTATTCTAAATAGCACTGGGATATCCGTATCCGGAAATAATTTAGAATTATCTAATGGTTTCTATCCAAATAATTTGATTTTCATCCGAAATGTTGAAGCCAATAGAGGAGCATATTAACACATGGGCATGCGATCTCTGTTGTAGATTTCCCCATTTGGACAGTGCATTTGTCGGGGTGTGAAATAATTGCACACCCTAAGAGCATCTCCAGTCGCGTCCCTCAAAGTGTCCCCTAAACCGCGTCGGATTGGGCGTTTGGGGGGGACGTGTTTCGTTCGTGCCGCGTTTGGGGGACGTCGCTCCCCAGCCGCGTCCCCTAAACACCGCCCCCAAACATTAATATACTCTTTTTTTATTTTTTTGCATTTTTATTTCAATAAAAAGAAGTAATATTCCACAAACTAATACATAATTGGGAACGTGATTTACACGAAGACATAATTTGGAACATGGTTTTCCACAAACTAATACATAGTTTGAACCATGGTGGACACAAATATAAAATATTGCAAAAAAACTAAACCCAACTATGCCGTGCATCGAAGGTTTCTTGTGTTCGCTGCTAAGAAAGAACACTCGAGGGCACACCTAGTCACCCAAACTGGAAAATCCAGCGGGAGATGGTGCCCTTGTTGGTTCTACCGAGGAAGAACATCCAGAAACCTCCGTGCACGTATTCGCTGCGAAGAAACAACACTCTTCAGTAGTCATCCTCCTCGTCGGTGCTATCGCCGTGGTAGTCCCGGCGGCAGCGCGTCTCGTCGAAGACCTTGACGCTCATGTCCCTGTCGCCAAAGTAGGAGAACAGGAGGATGAAGCCGGCTTCGAGGCTGTGGTGGCGCGCGAACTTCTCCCAGCCGATGTGGAGGTACATCTTGCCGCGCGCGTCATAGATCATGTCGACGATCCACCGGTAGTAGCCGCACGAAGCCTCCCGCAGATGCATCGTGCCCGGGCGGTCGTCGTCGGCGACGTACTCGGCGAAGGAGTCTGGCAGCCTCTGGATGCCGCGTGGGTCGCCCTTAAGGACGAGGACGATACCCGCCTCCACGTCCATCTCCGACGATGAAGACGACGGCGTGGAAGGCGACGGCGAGCGTGCAGCTCTGCCGCGGCCACGACCACGACCGCGAGCTTGGCCTCCGCCTCTCCCAGCCATGGCGTCGACTCTTGTTGAGATGGTGGCGGCTAGGGTTGGGGAGAGAGGCGCTAGGGTTTGTGTGTGAGAGGAACGATGAGAGGCGGCCCTTTTTATAGGCTGGAGGGAGGCGGGGGAGCGGTGGCGCTCATTAACGCCGGCACGCAGAGCTAGGCGTGATGAGACGCGTCGCTGCGCCTCTGCGGGAACTGCACCGTCGTTGCGCGCCAATAACTTCCGTCGCGAGGTAGGCGACGGTTAGGTTAAAATTTATTGTGCCGCTGACGGGTCGGGCCCGCGTCGCTTCGCCTCGCTTTTTGTTGTGTCTGGCGTCCCCGGTGTGTCCCCTGTGGGGCGGAGACGGGCTCGGGCGCCGGACACTGTATCGGGGCGCGCCGGACAAAAACGGGTTTGGGGGACGCGGCTGGAAGCGTTTTCTTGTCCGGCGCGCCCCAAATAGCTTTGGGGGACTCGACTGGAGATGCTCTAAATTAGGAAATTGGGACAAAACTTGCATGGTTCTAGACAATGGTATTGTACATTTGGCTTATGTTGTGGCAAGATTGAGTATGGTAGTGCCATAGCTGTTGATCACCCTCTTGCTCATGGTCTAGACGCTGATCCACACTGTCGTTGCCTAATCGACGGTACCTCGGAAGAGGGATCCTCACGAGGGGGAGAAGAAGTAGGGCCATAGGGCGGAGTGCACACGGGACGGTGGTACGCGATTTACCCAGCTTCGGAACACCTGCACGATGACAGGGCCTATTGCTGCTTGTCTGGAATTATCTAGGCGCTTTCGCGTTGTTACAATGAGTTGTGGTTGTGCCTCTAGGGCTCCCAGGATCCGGCTTATAAAGGCGCACGGATCTAGGGTTTACATGGAGAGTCCTACCCGGATATAGGTTTCCTAACTACGGTACAATGTCTTGCCGTGTACGTCAAGGATCCACCCTTCCATCTATGTCGTACCAGATCCGGGTCCCTTAACAGGCCTCCATGGATCCGGGTTCCTCTTCATGGTCGGTTGGATCCGGCTCCCTGCTCCTGGGCCGGACATCTTCCGTCAGGATCAACAGCAACTGGAACGCTCGATGGGCCACATGCCTCATCACCATCTGTGCCACCCGGGCTTGCCGGATCTAGGCACTGTCGATGGTACACCCATAAAGTATACCCACAACAGTAGCCCCCAGAGTTCTCCGAGTTTCGCCTGATGTTTCCGCCTCGCTAGTCCATCTTGGTCTCCGACAACATTGGTAACGCGGAGAAACTTGAAGAACTCCAACTTCACATTTTCTTCTTTTCCCAACTTTTAGTCGGAAAATGCTCCCATACTGCGGGACTTCATCCATCGAAGATTCGAAATACGTTTCCGGGTTACCCCCTGCTTGCGAATGAGAGCCAACTTATCTTCACGCAATTACCCGGAACCTTAAAAGGCTCAAACGGTTCCGCCAATTCTGGCGCCATTTTTGCGCGATTTGTGCGGTAACTTATCTCTAGCCATTTTTACCGTTTAGGGTTTGGGACACGTGTCACGCATCCAACGGTGCGACGCTTGCGTTCCGACCACAGGATGCGGAGCACGAATCTCGTCCCACCGGCCTATAAATATCCGCCGTCGACCCCTAATCCTCATTCACCCCCCTTTCTACCTCTCTGCGAAGCGCCGCCTCGAGCTTTCTCTCCGCCGTGCCGGAATCTCGCCGGAGTTTCGCCGGAGCTGCTTCGCTACCGCACGGAGTTCGTCCTGTTCTTAACTTCAGCGAGCCACCGCGCAAAAACCTCGTCGCCGGCGACTCCGACCACCGCGGACTCCATCACGGTGAGTTCTCGAGCTTCGTTCTCGTGCCGTAGTCGGTAGGGATGAACGTTAGGTTGACGACGCTGGATCCGACTAAGGAATGTTTTCCGCCAATATCTTTTCTTCAGATGTCTTCAACGACACCGCCTCCAACCTCTGAACCTATCCTGGCAACCCCAATCTCCTCCGCCCCTCCACCCTTCGTCCCAGTCAGGCTGGATCCTTCAAAGGATTCCGGCAAGGAGGCTGAAGGGACTTCTGCTAACCCGGAGAAAGCCTCCGGGGCGGATCAGGCGGAGCACAAGGCGGAAGAGATCGTCGCCAAAAAATCGAAGGCTCGTCAACGAGACTCTGAAGCCAAGGGAAAATGGTGGCCCTGCACCACCACTGAGATGGAGCTGAAGAACCTCGAGGTGGAGGGCTTCCTGCAACCCGGAAGCTGGAGGTCAGTCCCGAACGCCTTAGCTCCAGCTCCGGAGGACAACGAGATGGTGCTGACGAAAGCACTGGTGGAGCGGGGCTTTTCATTTCCGCCTTCGGACTTCTTCCTGGAGATCCTGAAGATTTATGGGCTCCAACCCCATAACATTTCTCCGAATAGCGTGCTTGCGATCAGCAATCACATCACTCTCTGTGAGGGCCATCTCCGGGTAACTCCCGAGCTCTCCCTGTTCCAATATTACTTCACTGTCAAGAAGGAGAGGATCCGGCAGTCTACCGAGCTAGCAACATGCGGATCCATCACCTTCATGATCCGCCCGGGCCGCGTCTACCCCCACATCGACCGCCACGAATCCGCGCGGTACTGGTCTAGGGGCTTCTTCTACTTGAAGGACGTCTTCGACCCAGCGAGCACAAGGAAATTGCCGCCGTTCAAGAACTGCCCCGCCACCGAGCTTCTGGCATGGTCGCACTGCCCCCACCTCTCCGAGTCGCCCCAGCTCACACGCGCCGTCAGGCGGATCTGCAAGCTAACGGAGGAGGGGCTGACAGGGAAGGACTTGACCCTTTCCTGGTTCACCAAGCGGATCCGGCCGCTCCAACACGAGGACCACCTGATGTTCCGGTACACGGGCGCGACGACCCAATGCGCGCCACAAAAGACAATCTTTCCGCCGACGCCATCGACAAGAGGATCCGGCTCCTCATCAAGATTCCGCGTGAACTTCACGTTCACGTGTGCAACAAAGACATTCACATGAATGGTTCCGGAACCGCGGTACGTCGTCTTGACTTTAGTCCATTGTTTTTCTTCGCATTCAAACTTTTTGTCTAAGTGTTTAACTCTATGCATTAGCTCGATGCCCTTGAAGAAAGTAAACTCGGAACTCTCCTCCGGGTTCCTTCCACCGGCAACACGGATCCGGAAGCTGCATTAGAGGCGGAAGCTCGCGAGGCTCTGCGCCCTCCTAAGAGGAAGAGGCCTGCTCCTTCCAGCCCCGCCGCTAAGCGTGCCCGCGAAGTGCTTAGCACTGCGGCTACCCGGAAAGCGGAGGCGGAAAAGAAGCGCCTCAAGCTGATTAACACCAGCAACAAAGGGCAGCCCGCCATCCAACACTTCTTCAAGCCTTCCGGGTAAGTGTCTGTTTCCGCGTTCCAAGTTCTGGTTTCCCAAGCAAACCCTTACTTAGTTGTTATACTTTTTTCTTTTTACTGAAGCTCCGGAAGCCAGCCCCCCAAGGCTCCAAGGGTCTTGAAGAAAAAGGTCAAGCCGTCTCCGGCTTCGGTTCTGTTACTCCCGAGGTGGAGGTCCCACCCAAGGCTTCGTCTGCCTCCAAGCCGGATCCCAAGGATGTCATCAACCTTGATGACCTTCCGGAAGATCCCGTTGACCACGGCGATTCCGCCAAGGGTGCCTCCTCGTCTGCTCCTCCGCAAGATCAACCAGGCGCCACTTTCGCGGAGCCCACAGAAGAAGAATATGAAGAGAAGGTAAAGCTCGTTCAAGCCACCAACGCGATTCGGGTCGACCCTCGACCGACTCAGTCTCTGCAAAAGCTTACCCTCGCACAGCGCCACGCGGAAGTTCCCGCCATGCTCGAACAAAGTTTGGGGGAAGCCGGACGAGGAGATGCAAGAGCTCGCCGATCCGGAGGACGGTCCGAGAGTGTTTTTGCCAAGCACAAGGAAGTGCGGCGAGTAATACTAGCCCCCAAGCATTGGGTCGGACATTTCCGTGTAACATGTGTTAGCCGATGCTTTCTCAAGATGTACCTTAGGCGGAAATTTAAAATTTTATACCTCCAAGACTTTGAATTCCTCGCCAGCCCCCAAGATTTTAAATATCCGGCTAACTCCTCTCCGCTTCTCGAGACCACGCGGAAATTGCACGAAGATCTACGCGTTCATGTCGCCGGAGCAGATCACGGAGATCGAAGGGCTGCGTCAGAACGCGGAAAACAGCCAAAAGGCTATCCAGCTTCTTGAGACCCGCCTTCATGGTACGAGATCCGAGTTTTGATTTCTTGTGCTGATATAACTTTTCAGGATGCATAATATGTGCAACTTTCCGCCTACAGAAGAGACTGCCAAGCACTCCACATTCGACGAGCTATCCGCCCAGGTCAAGGTGCTTGAAGCGGAGAACGAGTCCCTCAAGACCTTCATCAAAGAATCCTCCGACAAGGAGAATGAGGCGAGGAAGGAGCTCTCCGAGAAACATGCCCGCGACTCGGCGGATCCGAATGATAAACTCAAGAAGAGCCAGAGTCGTGTGACTTCCTTGGTGGCCAAAAACAAAGTTCTGGAAGCGGAGGCGGAGGCCATCGACAAACTTATCTTCCGTAAGCGTTTTTCCATGTTGTTGCTCCGACTACCCTCATATGCTTTTTTCTCCGTAACGGAACTGGACCTCCTTCTTCCACAGCGAGCCTTGGCTTCGAGTGGTCCCAGGAGTCGAATCTGAAGAGGACGGAGGCATACGACGAAGTGCGGATTTCCATTGACGCGTTATTTGAAGCCTGTCGCGGAATCGCCAAGACTCTGTCTTTGAAGAAGGCCAAAACTTCCGTGATCGACACGATGACCCAGCTAATGGAACAAGTGCCGGACTTCATTAAGGATTGGCAGAAATCTTCCGCGCGCGGAGTCGCCTCCCTGGTCTTAGCCACCTGCAAGGCTCACTTCCCCGCACTCAACTTTGCGGATGTTGCGCGCGGAGCTCCAAAGTATACTTGGGCATGTGTCGGGCCGGGCCGGGCCTCGGGCCGGCCCGAGGTAGGCCCGACGCAAAAAAATTCGGCCCAAGCCCGGCCCGGCCCGGCCAAAAACCCACCAAGCCCGCCGGGCCGTCGGGCCGCGGGCCGGGCCGTAGTGTTAAACTCATTTTCGGGCTGCCCAGGCCCGGCCCGGCCCGGGTGTCGGGCCAACAATTCTCGGCCCAGGCCCGAGTTTTTCGGGCCGGGTCGGGCCGGGCCGCTCGGGCCGGGCTGCCCATGGCCAGGTATGCTCCAAAGGGTTCCGACATGGGCGCCATCCTCTCGGAAACCCAAGGATATGAGCAATTGTTTGTCAGGCGGGTGAATCACTCGTTCTGGTATAACAAGTACGACCTGCCCAAGGGATTTTCTGATGCAGAGGAGGAGGAAGGCGAGCCGGAGTATTACGGGGAAGGCTCCGGGTCAAGCATCGAGCGTTCCGGAGAAGGCTCTGGTGATGACTCCGAGGCCGGCTCCGGCGACAGCGACGGCGACGGCTCCGCCTACCAGGAATCTGAAGAAGAGGACTCCGAGTAGAGTTCCTGTTTGAACAATGAAACAAAGTTGCATCATTTTGGCCCCAAAGTGGGTTTGTAATAAGACTTTAAATTCTTAAGTAGCTAGGGACGAAACAACTATGCATGGGCGGAAACACTTATCGTGCTATCCTTTAATATTACGTGCATGTTTCGTTTTGTGTCGGAAAGCAAGTGCTGACTTCGTTGTTTTCCGGCTTGCCCGCTTGACCTTCCGCGAGCCGGAAGACCTTAGCCGAAAACACTCGCCAGCGGCGACGAAGCTCAATGGCAATCCGTCAATAACCGCGGAAACAAGCCCCCAAGCATAGGTGCCGGAAATCGCTACTAGGAATCCACGAGTTCGCAACAGATAACAATTTAATCAGAAAACTTAAGCTTACGTCCTAAAGGACGATTTTTGAAAATCACAACTTTTATACACGCCTAGGCGGAAATATTCAGCTCTGCGGTTTTAGTCGGAAAACATACATGATCTAAAAATGAACAAGTAAAGGAGGTAAAAGACTCAAAGAGTGAACCATAAGCTTTATTTCATTGATCATGTATAACTATTACGTAGTTTGTAACTCGGAAAAAATACGCTAAGTGTAGAAAGGACGTAGCCGTGCGATGTTCCGGGGCGATCCGTCTCGTCGTAGATGTCATCCGGATCCTCACGCTTGCGTTTCCGGTGCCAATTAGCAGGTCTGTCCTTCAGCTCTCGGAAATCAACAAGGTAGTACGATCCGTTATGAAGCACTTTGCTAACGACGAAAGGTCCTTCCCATGGAGACTCGCAGCTTATGGTCTTTCACTCGCCGAAGGCGGAGGACCGAGTCTCCCGTCATGAAAGAGCGATTCCGAACTCGACGACCGTGATAACGTCGGAGCTTCTGCCGGTAGATGGCGGAGCGCCGGTCGGCTAAATTCCGAGCTTCCTCGATCAGGTCCACGAATAGCCGTCCGGCCTCGTCGCCTGTTTCTTCATTGAAGGCGGAAACTCGCGGCGAATCGTGGATGATGTCGGAGGAAGCACGGCTTCGGATCCGTATACCAGGAAAAATGGGGTAAACCCCGTTGACCCGTTAGGGGTAGTTCGCAAACTCCACAAGACAGCCTTCCAACTCGTCGCCCAAGCTCCAGCTGCTCGTCGCAGCGGTTCTTCAAGGCGTGGCTTAATTCCTGATAATATTAGGCCGTTAGCCCTTTCAACTTGACCATTGGATTGTGGGTGAGCCACAGATGCAAGGTCCAGTCGAATCCCTACTGTCTCACAATAATCCTTCAATTCTCCCTGTGCGAAGTTTGTGCCATTATCTGTGATTATGTTGTGTGGGATGCCGAATCTCATCACGAGGCTGCAGACAAATTTTAGTGCCGTAGCACCGTCGGCTTTTCTCACTGGCTTTGCCTCGATCCATTTGCTGAACTTGTCAACAGTGACCAAGAGGTATTCAAAACCGCCAGGAGATGATCTTTTTAACTTACCAACCATATCGAGCCCCCAGACCGCAAACGGCCAGGTGATAGGTATGGTCTTCAGCTCTTGGGCTGGAGCGTTTGGTTGAGTAGCGTAGTACTGACAACCTCGGCAAGTTTTTACCAACTTATCAGCATCTTCTTTAGCTGTGAGCCGCAAAATCCAAGCCGAAAGGCTTTTGCAACGAGTGATCCGGGAGCGGCATGATGCCCGCAATCCCCAGCATGGATCTCTCAGTA
>NC_061509.1:185349845-185363972 GCF_022539505.1 Lolium rigidum
TTGCATTATAGTAATCCTCAATCCAGGTATCCGGCCTTTCGAAACTTCCCATGGCGGAACCCTCCCGATTCCGGCCTCCAGACGCCGCAGGACCCACGGTGGGCGCCAACTGTCGTTGCCTAATCGACGGTACCTCGGAAGAGGGATCCTCACGAGGGGGAGAAGAAGTAGGGGCCATAGGGCGGAGTGCACACGGGACGGTGGTACGCGATTTACCCAGCTTCGGAACACTCGCACGATGACGGGGCCTACTCGCTGCTTGTCTGGAATTATCTGGGCGCTTTCGCGTTGTTACAATGAGTTGTGGTTGTGCCTCTAGGGCTCCCGTGATCCGGCTTATAAAGGCGCACGGATCTAGGGTTTACATGGAGAGTCCTACCCGGATATAGGTTTCCTAACTACGGTACAATGTCTTGCCGTGTACGTCAAGGATCCACCCTTCCATCTATGTCATACCAGATCCGGGTCCCTTAACAGGCCTCCATGGATCCGGGTTCCTCTTCATGGTCGGTTGGATCCGGCTCCTCGCCTCTGGGCCGGACATCTTCCGTCGGGATCAACAGCAACTGGGCCGCTCGATGGGCCACATGCCTCATCACCATCTGTGGGCCACCCGGGCTTGCCGGATCTAGGCACTGTCGATGGTACACCCATGAAGTATACCCACAACACACACATTGGCATTGCCATAGTCGTTGATCACATGTGGTCATGGTGTGGACGGTGATAACCACATTGGCAGGGCCATACCTGATGATCAGGTCACTTACACGAACTTACTTTTCTGATTAGGTCGTCAAGCTGGAGTGCGATAGGATGGGCAAAGGGTTGTTCCCTCCACCTGACTACCAGGACAACCTCGTCATGAATCGCTAGACGAGCGCTCTGAAGCTGGAGGTGCTAGGCAGGGTGGAGGTTATGCTGATGCCTCCTCCCACCATGGGCCGCCTGCCTAAGCTGGGGCACCTCGCCAGGGCGCTGATGCCACAGAGGTTCTACGTCCAGCTCAACACGGACGACCTCCACATCCTCATCGTGTCGCCATGGTTCCAAGATGCGCTCCGGGAGTGGATCAAGATCACACTGCCACGCAGGTCACCTACCATGGTGGCCAGGTGGTCTTCGGTAGGAACTGGGCGAAGATGGTCTACAAGTACGATCTTCATTACGGTGACATCGTGGAGTTCAAGCTCTAGACCTTTTTCTTGAAGATGACCATCTACAAGGCAGACTGCTCCACAGCCAGCCTCTACACCTACCGCGATAACTGCTAGGCGGCGGCCCTCCTTTTACATGTCCGTCTGTTAATTCTGCCCATATGTAGTTGTAGTGCTACTTCTGAACCTATGGGTACAAGATAGTGACTTCGTGTTTGATCAAGGGGTTCTACGGACGTATATCGCCCTGGAACTTCCTTGTTTTTTATCAAGGGGTTCTACGGGCTTATATCGCCCTGGAACTTTCTTGCTTTTGCTCACGGCGTGTTTGTAAGCCCTGACAATGGTGATTAGGTGATGTAGTTAGCTAATTATGTATGTTCTCTTGTGTGCTAGATATTGTCTTGGTAAGGGATAGTTAGAGGTAAGAACACCTTATGAGGAGGGAGGTAACAACATCATTGCTTAGCACATAACCTATCAGACGGTTTTCCCCTCGTCAGCCAACATAGCGCACATTATCGTCAACAATCAGTGGGCTGAAACTGCACGATAAAATTTTATTGGCATCCAAATATAGTGCACAAACAGGCTCAGCCTCCGTTTCACATCATATATCCACCGGGCAAAAAGCAGATACAGGAAAATTTTAGTGCGAGCAACCAACCAGAATCAGGCTCACACAGTTTGTGGGCACGATGTCATGGCTGCTACAGGTTGCATGTTTGATCGGATTCATTGGGGTATCATGTATCTGTCTGATCTAATTCTGTTAAAAAAAATAGCCTTTAAATAACAAAAGATTTCCTCAAGTATGCCACATATATTTGGTTTTACCCAAATAATTTGATTTTCATCCGAGATGTTGAAACTAATAGAGGAGCATATATTAAGTAGTTAGTGAGTTGTCAAGTTTATCCGTTAAGCAATATCCCACTTACATAGTCGCTCTATCGAATATGAAGTCTAAACTTGTTAGTATACTGGGTATTAAGCATGCGACACCGTACTTTATATGAACCTACTTTATTTATGTGGTTTTGTTATATTTATTCATTTATCATGTTATATTTATTTATTTCATCAATGTATTGTTAGACTCATTTCATTAACTATTTTTGGTCATATTGTTTGCCAATCTATCATATTAATTTTGTTTCCATCCCCTTTGTTTCCGTTCCAAATCTGCAGTCACGCATATTCCTTTCCAAATCTACGGTCTCATATATTCTTATTTGAATCCGTAACTGGTCATTATTCAATCCACTCATAACTTGTCTCAGAAAAATATTGCGCAAAATATGGTAACGACGATCCAATCCGATTAGACGCCTAATAACAAGTACGATGCCAACTAAAAATTTCCATTATCTGAATAGAGGGTGGCAACATCACAGGAAAATATGAGTAGCAATACTAGAGCACAGCAAAACTCTGCAAAGGTTACAGCGATACTCCAACGGAGTAATTATACAACATCAAGCTTGTGCAGCCCAGATCGAGCTTGCAAGAACGGTCATGGAGTTTTCCTGTTTCTAGACTACCAGCATCATACTACAGATGAATACAGTTATACAGATGATGTATCAAGCCAATGTGGTCTATCTATGTGCACGCTGGTTTTGTACAAAATGCTACACTGAGGCTCCTCGGCAGCCTGCGTCCACAGTGTCAGTTTACCATGCTGCCAGCCTGCTACTGCTAGGCCTAAGCTGATTGCACGGTGAATGCTACCTGTGATAACTAGCGCAATAATTTCTTTCATTAACAGGTTTCAATACATTCCTTTAAAAACGGGATTTGATCTGCAGATGCTTGCACCGTACTCTTCATACTCTGCTTTTGTGTGGCAAGCCTGTAAGGGAACGAGCAATGACAGTTAGCTTAGCTCAGATTCAGATATTATTTACAAGGGAAAATTTGCTACAGGACACCGTTATTTTCTGGCATTTGCCAAAACACACCGCTCGATTGTGTCTTTGCCAGATACCATTACAATTCTATGGTACATTTGCCAGAACACACCACCTGGCCGAAAACGGAAAGTTTTGACAAATGCCAGAAAATAACGGTGTTCTGTAGCAAATTTTCCCTATTTACAAATGGTAATTATGCTCCAGTATATTATTTACACTTTTGAGTCTACTTGTAAAACTTCACCTGAAACCTTTCTCTTTTTGGTTTCCATATGTGTTTCTGTTGGGTTTACGTATTTTGATCCATGGTGAAGTCAGAAGAAGAGAACATCACGAAGGCTGGATTGGAGGACTAACTAAGGAAGGTTCAATTCTCTACGCTATTAAGGGACTTGCTTCGTGTTCCAGACTTCGCAACAGTGGTATGTAAGTGGGGGCGGCAACACAGTTAAAGTTAAAGTTCAGAGTCCTACCTTTCAGGGTGAAAATCCAAGGTTTGGCCTTAATTGGTTGTGCCGGGTAATGACCTTGTTGAAGGCGTTGTTTTGAGAGTGGGGTGAAAACCTAAGATCTTTGATCGGGCGATGACGGCGCTGGTGCACTGTTCCCTTCTCGGATGCGTCGCTTTTGGAGAAGTTTGTAATTCAGGTGTTGTCTTGGTGGTGGTAGTATTGTTGTTGCTAGGTGCTGGAATACTGTAGCGGGGCTTTTATTTCTTAGTTTTCTTTTTCTCTTTTTTGGCTGTGTGCATTCGAACTGTCATTAGGGTATTCCCATTAGGGTATTGCGTTTTTGCAAAGGCTGGGTTGTTGCAGAGGCTGGGTGTAATTGATATCTTTTGATATTAATATATTCCCTTTATCGAAAAAAAATATGTAGCCTACCCAACTTGCTTCGGACGAAAAGGCTTTGATGTTGTTGTCGATGTTGTTTGTTGAGTCAACTTGCAGAATTACTCTAACAGAGGTTTTAATTCGGTAAAACTTACTCATTTCAGTGCAAATCATGACCGAGATAAAAAAAAAAAAGCCCTTTAATACTAGTGCTATAGTCTACTTGGTCACCTACCTGCTGACATCGGCCAGCCCTCTCAAACCCAATGGGGCTCGATTCTCTTGCTATCCGTTTTGTGCGTGCTGACCATATCAGTTTGAACCACGCGGCGTGCAGAACAAGACACACAGTTTGTGGGCACGATGCCATGGTCGCTACAGGTTGCAGGTTTGATTAGATTCATTGGGGTATCATGTATCTGTTTGATTTGCATCGATTGGATCTAATTCTGTTAAAAAGGATTTAGCCTTTAAACAGCAAAATATGTCCTCAAGTATGCCACATATATCTAGTTCTACTTGCCTCTCTGATCAACGAGAGCGATCAGCTAGGGTTCACCATGTTTCACAGAGCTGTCACTTCCTCAAACGGCTTCATACGAGATTGAAGGAGGACGCAGATGGAGATAGATGTTTGTGGTTGAACATCTTAGTATGGACTCTAGGCCTAGCTGTCCCTGGATTTGGACTTAATTATTCATATAATATAATATCTTTAGTGACTCACAATCAGTTAAATAATGGAAACTAAATGGGCTGTACCAAAGGAATTTCCATTTAATATTCATTTATTGTCTCATAATCAGTTAATTTTCAAGTGATTTTTAGTGGGCTTTACCAAAGAAATTTTCAGGTGATAAAGAGTTTTCTTATTACTGTATAGATACAAAATTTGAATACCTCATAGAATTCAGTTGTAGAAGCAAGTACAGATCCGCCAAACCAAACTGCATATCTTTGGATTGGATGACTAACCACATTGACTTCTACAGGCTGGGCCTGAAACCAATAGATTTAGCTTAATTTCCAAGTTCCCAAACCATAAGAAAGACTTCAGGTGAGTTGCTTTTGCTGCAAGAAACAGAGGGTAAGATCAAATACGTAAGGTCTGTACCTTCGCATCTCCACCAAGTCGAGCATTAGATGCACGAACCCGTACATCCACAATCTTTTTCAGGTCCCGTTGTAATCTTCTGTGGAAATCCTTAAACATAGTCGATCCCCCAGACAAGACAATATTCTGTGACATTGAGAACAGACTCAAACACTGTAATGTCGGAAGAAACAAGGCTTTGATGTACAAACCTTATATAGAGACCTCCTTGTGTCAATTGGGGAAGATTGGATGCACATGTCGATAACATCTTGCAAAGGTGTCGTAAAGTCACTGTTGTAAATCTCAGGGTGGAAGAAAATCTGCAAATGTTATGCAGCACTCTGAGAAGACTGAACTCAAACGAGCATTGAAATTGAAACATGCCACAATAAAGGTTCAAGATCCTCCAAAATACAGCAACTATTATATCAAAACCATTAAGGGCTTACAGTCAAATTAATCTGCAATTTTTCTATCCATGAAGTCATGTTTTACTTCTGACCCTGAACGTTGCCTCAGGTTAACTTATGGTCCTAAAAAATTTAAGAGGTTCAAATGAACCCTGACAACCCTGAACTATCGGGAAACAAGTCACTTTTGGACTCTCTGCTGACTTCAAAGCAGTTTTTATTGATGAGGCGCCCAAGTGAAGCCGGTTTTACTGGTGTGGTTTCCGCATAGATATGAGGTGCAACTTTGCTAACTGTGGTAGGTGATGGGTGTGAATGGAGGGCAGAAGGAGAAGATGGCTAACACTTCAGCCCAAGCCCCACATTTTATTTCTTTTTCGTTTCATCTTTTAATGAATTAGAGAGCCACAATGGCATATATTGCCTCGTACGAATCCATGTGCGTCGAAACCACAGTCTAGCAGCCGAAACCGCTCTAAAACCATATGAGTGTCTAGGGTCCGTTTTGACCGTTTGAAAGTTTTAGAAACAAAAGCAGACTCAGGACGAAGTATTAACCTCAGGGCCCATGAAGCGCTCGTATCCAATGTCACAGGTGTATGGAGAGCCAGTTTTTGGTTTGATGCCAGTCAAGCGTTTTGTGTACTTAGAGGGCTCCCTGTCATGCTTATTAAATTCCTGAAACAAAACAAGCACAAAGTTATGATATGATTCTTCCTTTTGGGGGGATACCTCTTCCGAAAAAGGGAAGTTTAAAGCAGACTAGGAAAAAATAGATGATATTAACAATCATGAGTGGCAGGAAATGGTAAGATATTGACATAGCATCTTAAGAGCAGGGATTTACACAATTAAGCCCTTGCCAGTAAGGTGCTAAAAATATAATGCCTAAGCAGAGTGGCTTGCTGCTAGACTAGGACTGTAGAGAACTTATTGCTTTCAAGAACCTTGGTCAGCTAAGAAGGAAAGAGGAAACTTTATTTTTATACAGACCTGCTATTTTCTGGAAAACAACATAACAGATAGTCTGCAGACATTCAACACGCCAGACGTACTTAATACCTTCACAATGTCTGAACATGTATAGCAGTACATTTCCTTCGCCCTCCTTGCTACGTCAAAAGACTCTTCAGGAGGAATGTGCTCACCTCTTTCCTGCATTCATGATTGGAATTTTAGTAACTTGTACAGTGTGGTCATTCAGTATTACTCTGACTATTTGAAAACTAAAAGAGCAAATTCCATTTGTCCTTCCTATACACCAAACTGAAGATTAACTGCCAATAGGCATCAGTTTTTCTCACTAGCATTCTGGCATGTCTTATTATGTTGATTAATCCTTTGTGCTCATTCTTTTCAGAATGCGCGCGACTGAGAACATTATTCACAATATGTTGTTAATGCAGTTCAAGGAATCTAAGAGATGTATACAGATTACATCCTGGTCTAAGAATTCTAGTGTTGATTCAACTGCTCTAGGTCCTGAGAAGATAAGCATAAACAATACCTTTGTCACTGAATTGTCTTGTTGCCAACATCTTTCAAATTTCCAAGTTATATTAACTTTGTGAAATGTCATTACATAAGGAATAACTGTTAGAGTAATCCTTGCTTAGGAGTTAAGCTAGTACTAGTAGGTTCTAGTAGTACTGGTAGGTTCTAGTAGTACTGGTAGGTTCTAGTAGTATCCTTCAGTGTGTAAACCTGAGGCACTAAGCTAGGTAGCAGCTCTAGAACTTTCTGGTTGGGCTGTCAGGAGCAAACCCACCTGCCCTTTGTACTCCTGTAATATACCCTATGCAATACAAAATGAAGTAGCTTTTGGCAGCCACACATAGACTACTTCCTACACACTACCTGTGAACTAACAAGACTAAACAATAACATGCTGGACACTCTTTGTACAATTCTACTCTATTTCAATCGTTCGTATTATTTTTCTTCGCCTTTTTAAATTATGTTCAATTCTACAGGTACGCAAGTAACAAAGCATCACTTAATTCTGAAGTTGTGATGTGAATAAAACAAAGTTAAGTAGTATCTTGTGATTGTGGAAACTACCTTGATAAGTTGCTGAATAAACTGGGTAACATCCTTGCCTGTAAGTGGAATAGATCTGATACTGCTCCCAATGACATACCCATCGGCAACAGGAACAATGTGGGTAGCTCCGTCACCCACATCAACTACAACACCTGTCATTTCGCACTGAAAACACAGCATGAAGTCCCACCACAATTACCCGGTCTGATGATAGATACTCTAGGTATTAAAATGAAACTGAAATGGCGTATTCAGCAGTGACATCCAGTAGTTCCAGAGTAGAGGGTTGAGAAAATTCGTAAAAGCTCTGACGACTGACGTACCTTTGTTGTGGTGTACCCTGCAGCGAGTGCAAGGACGGGCTGAACCGCAATGTAGAGACCAGGCACATTGAAGGTCTCGAACATGATCTCCCCGGTGTACTCCCTAGTTTCAGGAGGTGTGAGTGGGCTCTCGGTGAGCAGGAAGTAGTGGTCTTCTGGATCACAGCGGAGGTAATTGAAGATGCACTGCTGCCAGAACTTCTCCATGGTGTCCCAGTTGTCAACCTGAGCAGTTGATTTTCAGCTGAAATCAGTGAAGATCGCACAGCAACGCACGTACATTGCGGTGGCGAAACATGAGCATTCGGCACTGTGGAAGAAAAAAAGGCACCCACCTGACCATTGCGGATGGGGTGGCTGAGGCTGTATGTGGTGCTGGCGCGGGACCGGGCCACGGCCTCCTCCCCGATGAGGAAGTCGAGGTCCGCCATCACGCCCGCGCTGTGCTGCGCCTGCCAGTTACCCTTGGCGGCGGCTCTGGTCGGGTCGGAGAAGGAGTCGTTGACGGCGACGGCGGTCGGGGTTATGAAGCACGGCTCCACGTTCCCCGCGAACCCCATCTTCGTGTAGCTGGCAATGGCGTGGCAGGGTTAGTTGGTTGATTGGATCAGCGTTGAAGTGACCCGCGGCGCGTTCGTTGCGCGCGCTCGCGCGCAGATCTGGGGAGGGTGCGGGAGAGAGATGCGTACCCGGTGCCGTTGTCGATGACGACGGCGGGGCGCGACGTGGGGACCATCGCGCGCGGAGGGGGCGTCGGCGGGCGACGTCGGAGGCACACCACACCGCCGGGTCGCGCCTGGCGAGAGGCGAGTCTCAGCTGGTTTCGGCGGAGGCTGCGAGGGGAGGAAACGGCAGCGGGCGGCGGCCACCGTCGTGGCGGCGCGCAGCGACACCGCCCGGCCCCGCCGAGCAGCACCGGCAGCAAGCAGCACCGACGGGGGGGCGAGCTTGGGCTGGTTGGCGCGGATGCCGGAGCGGGAGACGGCGCTAGCTAGAAGCTTGGGGAAGAAGGGAGATGACCGAGGGAGGGAGAAATCGTGGTGGAGAGTGGAAGCTGGAGCGAGGCTAGCTCGTGCTTGGGTTGCTTTGCTTTGGCTTCGGCTTTGGCTTTCTCGGGGTGGAGATGTGCAGTGTTGTTGTTGTTTCTCGGGTTGGTGCGGCGGTGCGGTATGGCGTTGGCGTAGAGTGGGGGCGTGCGGGATGATTGCGACGCCGCCACCGACGCCCTCCTCCTCCTTCTCCGGTACTACTCACAGCAGTGGGCACCAGCCATGGCTGGCAGGTGGGCCTTCGTGACACTGGAGGGCGTTCTCGCTGAACCCTGACGCGTCGGACCCATGCGGCAGTGGAGAATATTTTGCGTCGACATGTGGGCTCCACGCGGTCGGGTGCCTCTTTTTACGCTCGGATACGATGCTGATTGCCCTTTTTGTCCGACTCTAATAATCTCCTAGGGCGGTCTTATAACATCTCGCGTCTTCCTAAATAAATAAATAAATAACATCTCGCGTCAGTTTTTACGATTATTAGTGCAACTGGCCGAAGTCCATAAACTTCAAAATGGAGTGTTCGAATCATTCATCAACCAAAATAGGCTGAAATTTCATCGCTTCAAATATTGTTTCCACCATGTAGCCTATATAATAAAGATAGTTCCGAAAACATCACAAATGTTTATGACCATATAGCATAGCCTACAAAATCACAAATAACAACTAACATAACATGAAAATAGTTCATCAAATTGCTCACATAAGCATCACACACCACCAACGAAGCCAACGAGTGATCTCCCAAGATGCTTCTCCCTTCTCATCCACATCCCTTGATTCCATCATCATGGACATTGATTTCCTTGGTTCTTTTGCACCACATCTTCTTGTCGGACAAAACAAGGCGTCAGGAATAACTCTATCGGGAACCCAACGCTTTTTTCTGGCAGTGTATAGTGATACGTCGAGCTTTTTCTAGCGCGGTGGATAGAGCTGACGCAACGCTGTAACTGTAGACCCGACGCTTTTTCCAAGCGGTGTATGGCGATACGCCTAGCTTGTTCTAGCGCGGTAGATAGAGCTAACACAACTCTACAAATATGTGGGATGGCACACCATCCTAGGTCTTTGTGAGTCGGCACTACTTGTTGTTCCTTCCTATGTAATTTTGTGCATGACGCAAAATTAGTGAGCTCGATGATCTTTTTCAGCGTTAGTTTTAGCAGTATGTTTTTTATTTAATTACAATTCATTTAATTAGTATAAATCATTGATGTACACAAAAATCCCAGCACAAGCATGAATATATCATAGAACAGAGTATCGGCCAAAATAGGCATAGGCTGAATCATTCATCAACCAAGATAGTTCTAAAAACATCACAAATGCTTATGATGTTATCATAGCCTACAAAATCACAAATAACAAAACATAAAGATAGTTCATCAAAGTGTTCACATAAGCATCACACACCACCACCAGAGCCAATGTATCTGAAATGAGTCATCTCCCAAAATGATTCTCCCTTCTTATCCATATCCCTTGGATCCATCATCATGGACATTGTGCTCCTTGGTTCTTTTGCACCACATCTCCTTGTCGTCCTCCGACTTCATCTTATCCAACGTCTTGCCTTGAACCGTCTCCTCGAGCATAAGGATATGTCATACCAAGCGTGCCGCGTGGTTCTTTTATGCAAGGTCAACCCTACCTTGGAGAGCCTTCGAGGAAAGATCGTTCTTCATATTTAGAATCTCATCAAGTTTATCCCTCGTAGCAGTTTTTTCAGCTTCTTTCTTCACCCTCTCATTGGCCCTCTTTCTCCTCTCCGACTAACCACCTCTATAGCTTTGACTTGGATCACTAGCTCTCCCGTCTTTCCCTCCATCACAATCACCATATTCTCTCACGCCATCATCATCTTTATGATTTAGAAGATGAGAATAACACTCCCAAGTCTCTTTTGTGGGGCCTCATGCAATCATCATTTCCTGACTTCCTTTTGGGATGACCTTTCACCCAACAATGGGAGAAGTTGAACTTTTCCTTTGGCTTTTAGCATTTGTGGGAACGAGTGTAAGAAGGTTACCACAAGAAAGAATGGTCCACTTGTATTACAACACGATAGACGGGGCTGGCAACTTTAGACGCCGAGGCACGCCTGTAACTTCCGTGCTCAAGCTAGCCCGACAAAACAAGGCGTCAGGAATAACTTTGTCAGGAAACTCTAGACCCGACGCCTTTTTCGTGCAGTCTATATCGATATGATGAGTTTTTTCTAGTGTTGTGGATAGAGCTAACGCAACGCTGCAACTGCAGACCCGACGCTTTTTCCGGGCAGCGTATGACGATACGCTAAGCTAGTTCTAGCGCGGTAGATAGAGTTGACACAACTCTACAAATATGTGGGATGGCACACCATAGGTGTCGTGCAACGTCTTTGTGGGTCAGCACTACTTGTTGTTCCTTCCTATGTAATTTTGTGCATGACACAAAACTAGTGAGCCCGATGATCTTTTTCAGCGCTAGTTTTAGCCTTATGTTTTTTATTTAATTGCGATTCATTTAATTAGTAGAAATCATAGAAATTCACAACATGAACACAAAAATCCTAGCACAAACTGAATATATCACAGAACAGAGTATCAGACGCATAGATCACCGTAGCATCACAAAAAAAGAAGCGATCCTAATGAGTTTTGATACTTACATCTATCACATGAGTTTTCATGACAAACTGTTAAGTCACACGGTGTGACTCACACATAGGGGCGGCGCTACGGGTGGGCCATACTGGGCCGTGGCCCACCCTTTTCTGCTAGCTTTTCCTTATGTTTTGGCATAGATTTAGCCCACTAGCAGTAAATAGCACACAAATAGCCCAATCTCTACTGACCGGCCCACCCTTCGTTTTCTGTGATGCTCCGCCACTGCTCACACAATCCCTCGACCACTAGGAAACTCATTTCGTGCAATGTAACAAGTGATACGATGAACAAGTGTTCATTTCTTGGCCTTCAGTTGTTCAGTCAGCAGCGAACCCCTGATGAACAAGGAATAAAATGAAGTGTAAATCACTTTGCTGCAATGAAAAAAATGAATTGTACGTGGTGTACGTACAAGCTTGAGGCGCATGCTTACGTTTTCCTAATATGCATTCTTGTAAGCCAACATACGTACTCCAAACAGGCACACATATAATTTGAACTAACAATGCACATCGAAGACATGCATACCTGAATTACACAGTTAGTCGAACTCAAAGACTTGATAACTTCATCTCCTTGTTCGGGTCTTGGCCTATAAACTTGTAGAGATCAACACTTTTAATTGTAAGGGTGCATTGTCCCTATGTGTGTTTCTAGTAATTAATGATAATTTCTATGGACTAATTGTTTCATTTAGCTTATATGAATAAATATTCCATGGATGATGTTTGTAGTCAATGTGTTGGATTCAAGTGTGGATACCATGAATATAAAGATTTACCTTGAATCTTAGCATCAAGATCATCGATTTGAATAGAATAAATTAAGATGGAGTTCTTATGTGGAACTCAATTTAGCCATGCTCTAGCATGTGTTAAGCAATGGATGATCAAGGTATTATGATAGAGCATGAGATGATACAAGGTTGACCAAGACTAAGAGCGAAGATTGGATTGAAGTTGATCAACACATGAATCATAAAGAATGTACCACATGAGATAATGTGATCTTGTGATATGATAAGACTTGTCAATTATGCTTCATGAACTAACCCAATATATATGTGCATTTGTGTTTGTCTATGTGGTTTAGGTATATTTCCATGGGCATGCATGAAAAGTGAAAATTTCATATAGCCCATGAGAGGATGACAATCAAGTGATGATCGTCATCAAGGTTGAGAAGGGCAAGTTCAATATGAGAATCTCGAGAAGATCATATGCTTGAACCTTGCCGTCCAATTGGTGATAATGGACATGTGAAGATGCGCTTAAGTGAAGCTATCCCATAGTTGCATATGGGGAGCAATTGTCAGTCTTAACAAAAGCAACATTTATCAAGTGAAGCATTCCAGCTTGAATGGACCTTGAAGAGTTGTCATGAAGATCAAGCGGGATGCGCAAGGAAAAAGTATGAAGTTGGTAGGTTTCTCTTTTACAGGTCCCAATGTTGTTGTTGGGAGACCAAGTTATAGGATAGATAGCCGCACTATCAAGAGGGGATTTCGGTTCGATAAATTGATCACAACATCTTAGGAACGAGATCCTTTGCATACTTTTGATCCCTCGTTCCTTTTGATTATTGGTGTTTCTCTGTGTTAAGTTCTTGAGCTTGTTTCTATCTTCTCAACAAGCCCAAATTCAACGAAAACGGAATTCATATGCATCTTCTATAATGTTTTCGAGGTTGGAGGTTTCATCAGTTCTTTGTTTTGGGAGGTTTCACATCTCCCAAAGTTTGGTATTTAATCTCTTGAGCCTTCTTGGTTTTATAGCCTTTATTAGATATATCTTGTTCTTATCTTTGCAAAAAGCCAAAGTTTGCTAAAATCAAAAGTTCGGACGCAAAAGTTGCCCCTGTTTTGGTTTCCTCAGTTTTTCGTCAATGGAAAATCCGATCTACCGGACCATCACCGGGTTGGGTGCCGGATGTGGTGACCCAGCATACCATTGCATGTTGTAGTATACAAGTCGTTGATATGATCTTCATGAAGGGACTTCTTCACAAATATCACATCCCTCAGAGTGGTACAACAGAAACATTGCAGGTCATAACACTCCAGATATTATTACAAACATAGTCTTAACAAGTTGGTAGTCTCCCAGGTCCGATGAGAACACCCTAAGATAATACTTTAAGTACTATTACAACTCACATATAGATGAAAGAGAGCTCAGCAACTTATTTAAGTATGCCGCTACGCTGCTCGGCACTAAGATAACTAAGGTATGTCACTACTCTTCCTCCTCATTGTTGTCGGGCCCGTAGACTATCTCATAGTCTACGCCTTCCACTCCTCCGGACAGATCAGATTCTTCATAGACCAGCTTGTAGCCTCCTTCCGACGCTCCGTCGTTGGCCTCCACTTCCATATCAAAGTCTAGCAAGGGTGTGGAAAGAAAGTGAGTACAGAGGTACTCAGCAAGTTCAAAAGAGAAAAAGTGTTTGATGCACTAGCTACGACCGTTGATCAGGAAATCTCAGGTCAATGCATGTTTCGAAAACATTTCTTCAAAAGATTGATTTTATATTGAAAACTATGCCCGCCAGTCTTCACAGGTTGACCAGAACTTCATGGAGTTCCTTTCTTGCCGCGTTCGTAGTTCCCTTCCCGGAACTGGGAGTGACAAGCCACAATTTTATACACTC